>NC_132783.1:121783703-122085421 GCF_048418805.1 Vulpes vulpes
TACTCTTTCAACTATTTCTTCAAGAAATGTTCTATTTAATTAGTACACTTAATTTTTTAGAGTGGATTTTGGTTTATAGAAAAATTGAGTGGAAAAATTGAGTACAGAGAGTTCCCTCATGATTTACTTTAAAGTTTAGTTTTTGTATTATAAATTCTTTGCATTTTGACAAATGTATGGCATATAGCCACCAATATAGTATCATGCAAACAGCTTTATCGCCTTAAAAATCCTGTATTCCTCCCACGCATATCTCTTTTACTTGTTCCCCCAAGACCCTGGCAACTATTGATCTATTTAGAGTCTCCATATAGTTTTCCCTTTTCGAGAATGTCATATAGTTGGAATCATACTCTGTGTAGTCTTTTCAGACTTAGCAATATGGATTTAAGGTTCTTCCATGTATTTCTATGGCTTGATGACTCATCTCTTTTTAGCACTGACAACACTCTATTCTCTTTGCTTATTACTGTTTATCTGTCCACTTAGTAATACAGGACCTCTTGGTAGCTTCTGAGTTTGGGCAGTTATAATAAAGTTAGTAAACATCTGTGTGCAGGTACTTCTATGGACATTATTTTCAATATATTTGGGTAAATACAGGAGTGTGATTGCTGGATCATATGATCAGGGTATATTTACCTTTTAAAAAAATTTATTCATGAGAGAGATACAGAGAGAGGCAGAGACACAGGAAGAGGGAGAAACAGGCTCCGTGCAGGGAGCTTGACATGGGACTCAATCCTGGGACTCCAGGATCATGCCCTGGGCTGAAGGCAGGCGTTACATCTGAGCCAGGCATCCCAATATATTTACTTTTTTAAAGACTCCCAAATTGTCTTCTAAACCATTTATTCATTCTCATCAGAAATGAATGAAAAATTCCTGTTACTTCACATCCTCACCAGCATTTGATGTTATCCCTGTTTGGGATTTCAGCCATTCTGACAGGTATAGTGGTATCTCATTTAATTTACTGTAAAGTACTGACATCTGTTGTTGAGCATCTTTTCACATGCTTATTTTCTATTTGTATATCTTCTTTGGTAGTCTATGTTCAGATTTTTTAACCTAATTTTTAATTAGGTTGTTTGCTTTTTCATTATTGAGTTATATATTTTGGGTACCAATCCTTTATCAAATTTATCAGAGTTTTATCCTGATATGTAACTTGTCTCTTCTTTTATTCAACAATGCCTTTTGGAGAGCATAAGTTCTAATTTTATTAAAGTCCAACTAATCAAAATCCAACTTTTTCTTTCACAGATCAGGTTTTTAATGTTGTATATAAACATTAATTGCCGGGATCCCTGGGTGGCGCAGTGGTTTAGCGCCTGCCTTTGGCCCAGGGCGCGATCCTGGAGATCCGGGATCGAATCCCATGTCGGGCTCCCAGTGCCTGGAGCCTGCTTCTCCCTCTGCCTGTGTCTCTGCCTCTCTTTCTCTCTCTCTCTCTGTGACTATCATAAATAAAAAAATAAAAAAATAAAAAAAAAAACATTAATTGCCAAACTCAAGGTCACTTAATTGTTCCCCTATGATATCTTCTAGGAGTTTTATACTTTTGTATTTCACATTTAGGTGTATATGTTTTGTGTTAATTTTTGTGGAAGTTATAGGGTCTGTGTCTAGATTCATTTTTTTGCATGTGGATGTTCAGTTTTTGCAACACTATTTGTGGAAAAGGCTTTCCTTTCTCTTTGATTTGTTTTTCTTCTTTTTTCAAAGTCCAATTGCCCATATTTACTTGAGTCTATGTCTGGGCTATCTGTTATGTTCATTAAACTTACTTATCTATTCATTTACCAATACTATGCTGTCTTAATTACTGTAGATCTACAGAAAACCTTAAAGTTGAGTAGAGTCAGTCATTCAACTTTGTTCCTCTCTCTTAATTCTGTGTTGGCTCTTCTGGGTCTTTTGTTTTTCCATACATAATTTTTGTTGTTTTGTTTTGCTTAAAGATTTTATTTATTTATTCAAGAGAGACACAGAGAGAGGCATAGACATAGGCAGAGGGAGAAGCAGACTCCTTTCAAGGAGCCTGATACAGGACTTTATCCCAGGACCCTGGGATTGCATCCTGAGCCAAAAGTAGGCACTTAACCACTGAGCCACCCAGGCATCCCTTGTTTTGTTTTAATTTAAATCCAATAAGCCAATGTATAGTATATCCTTAGTTTCACATAGAGAGTTCAATAATTCATCAGATGCATATAACACCCAGTGATCATCACATCATTGTCCTCTTTAATACCCATCACCCAATTACCTCATCCCCCCACCCACATCTCCTCCAGCAACCCTCAGCCATACATTTCTAGAATCAGTTTGTGGGTGGGTGCTAGAATTTTGATTGATATTATGGTTGAATCTATAGATCAAGCTCAGAAGAACTGATAACAGTATTGAGTTTTTCTATTCATGAACATGGACTATCTCTCCATTGATTTAGATGATTGTTTTTAAACTAGGCTTTTGATACTCTTGCAGCCCTTTGTGGGCAAGCATGAATTTGTGCAAAGTGCAAGAAACTGTCACTTCTAGTTCCGTGACTTGGAATATACATGGAAATATTATTTTGATTTAGTTCTTACATGTATCAGTGATATAACAGTGTCAAAGCTGATTGTACCAACCCTTTCCACTGTACCCTCTAGTTCCGAGACCATACTGCTTCTGCATTCTTCATTTAACTGCCCTTTGTGATTTATTAGGTTATAGCTCTTGTTAAAATTCTTCACATTCATAGTTTTCCTTACAGTCTGATGGGTTCACTCACTCTTCACATTAGCTGGCTATGCTGCAGTGAATAAAAGGAGGGGAGTGAAGGAGTGTGAAAAGGAAACCTTGAGGCTGAAATATCTCTAGCACCTGTGTGTGGTTTATTTACACTCTGAGTCTCCTTCAGCAAGCTTAGTAATGTCCAGTCTCCTAATCCCTGAGTATGTAAAATAAAAAAGAAGTTATATGAAGATTGAGAATCATTTCACTCTTATACAAGCATAAAGTTTCTTTCTCAAATCAGTGATAAGTAACTTTAAAAAGGCAATTCCCATAGTATTTTTATTAGTTGGATAAGAATTCTATTTTATGCCTGTGAATGATGTGATTTATTGCAAAACATTTCTAAGACATTATTATATTTACAAAGACAGTGGGTCATATATAAATTGTTTTCCTTGATATCAGCAATCATGTTTGAAATTCACTAAAAACTGTCCCAGTTTGAGATTTTACTTAGGATTTAGATTATAAATCTTCTGGAGAACAATGCATATGTATCCATGTAAATAGCTGGATCTTCTGTGTTTACTCCATGTGCTGCAGAAAAATAAGAACTCTGACAAACTATAGAAAGACATATCGAAACACCTAGGTGGCTCAGTGGCTGAGTGTGTCTGCCTTTGGCTCAGGTCTCAATCCCTGGGCTCCTGGGATGGAGTCTTGCATTAGGCTCCCCACAGGAAGCCTGCTTCTCCCTTTGCCTGTGTCTCTGCCTCTCTCTGTGTGTCTTTCATGAATAAATAAATATATCTTTAAAAAAAAAGACATATCAATTTTAATATCTAGCTTCATTTCCCTACTGAGCCAGTCAATTTATCCTGGTTATCAACTCTTAACGAGACCAGCCCAACAGAATTTTGCTTAATAATCCTTGCCTGAAACCATCCTATGACCTGATCCTCCACAACAATACTTCCTAAAAGTGCTAAGAACATTCAATGTGAATAAATTAATTTGGTCAGTGGAAGATTTCTAATGAACTTAATTTCATGGTCACACAGATTCTCATGGTCTTTGAGGTGAATTAGATAATTATAAATATGCCATTGTGTGTTTTTTTTAACACTGCTCCAATTATTATGACTTTACAGTGCCTAAGAGTTTTAGAAATATTTCGTCTTCAATGAATATGGTGTGAATTTTTATATTTTGCAGCTACCTACATGTTATTAATTAGTACAATTAATTGATCAATTCCCCTACCATATTTATCCATTCTGAGTCCAATATCATGTGTTTATAATTGAAACTTTATAACTTAGTTTGATAACTGTTAACTGTTCTTCTTACTAAAAAAAACAGTCTCATCATTTTCCCTTTAATTCTTCTACAAACAACTTGTTTAATTATAAACAAAATTTCTATTATGATTTCCATTTAGGGTGTACTAAATTTTAGATAATTTGGGATAAATAATTTAATAATGGTGAATCTTTCTTCTAGAAACCACATTACTTTATATTTATTCAATTCTATTTATATATTTAGAGATAGCCATAGGAGGAAGAAAGCTGTCAATATCATCTCTTTCAGGATTGAGTAGAGCAAAGAGAATCAGGAAAAAAAAACAGAGTATATAATATGTCTATTTCTAAATAAATGATGTTTTTTTTGTTGAGTCCATTTTGTTATCTGTCATCTATCATCTATCTATCTATCTATCTATCTATCATCTATCTATCTACCTATCATCTATCTATCTATCTATCATCTATCTATCTATCATCTATCTATCTATCTATATTGAGAGAGAGATGTGAATTTTACCAATATATTAATTACAATTTAAGGGGGTTGTAGAAGGATGTTTCTATTTTCTTTTTTTTCTCCAAGTTTTATGGTTTCTATTTATTTTTCTTGCTTTACTGCATTGATTAAGATGCCCCATACAATTTTTTTTTTTTTTAGTTTCTTTTATTGGTGTTCAATTTGCCAACATCTAGCATAACACCCAATGCTCATCCCGTGTTTCTATTTTCTAATATGTTTTAAATTTTAATTTAAATTTTAAATAAAAAATGGATGAGGCAATTTTTTTAGTAAGAAGAACAGTTAACAGTTATTAAACCACATTATAAAGTTTCAATTATAAACACATGATATTGGACTGAGAATAGATAAATACGGTAGGGGAAATGTTTATAGAATATTTATATAATAATGAAATATAAAACTATTTTATATTATAGCATGCTATATTAATAAATGTTAACAAATTTAAAATTAAATTTTAATTTAATTTTGTTTTATTCTATATTTTATTTTTTTCAAGTATAAAATAAATAAGGAATATTTTTTCCAATTACATTTCAACATCTATTAAAATAATGTACCTCATTTAATTTTTAATATTGAAAATCATTCTTACATTTTTTAATGTTGAACCACTCCTACATTCCTGAGATAAACTACACTCAGTTGGGCAACCTGGGTGGCTCAGCAGTTTAGCACCGCCTTCAGCCCAGGGCCTGATCCTGGAATCCGGGATCTACTCCCACAGCAGGCTCCCTGCATGGAGCCTGCTTCTCCCTTTGCCTGTGTCTCTGCCTCTCTCTCTCATTCTGTCTCTTATGAATGAATAAATAAATAAAATCCTAAAAAAAAAAAACTACATTCAGCTATTCTATCTCATTATTTTATGCAATGATAAGTATTAGTTGCTAATATTTTCTTTGTAAAATTAGAAATGACATTCAAAATTTTCATTATTTAATAATATTATACTTACCTTTTTAAATTCATAACCAGTCAAAACGTCAAAAGATATTTCTATCTTTTTTCCTAGAATGGGGAATATTTTAATTATAAAGAAATAATCTCACCTGTAAAACATTCTTGTCCTGATGCTTTTTAAAGAGGTATATTCTTGAATGCTCTTTCAATATGTTCAAAATCTTAAACTATACATTTTTTTCCTTTTTCAGGGAATTTTGATTATTTAATTTTTTAGAAAAGTGGTAGCTGATCTAGATAGATGGTTCTCAACTTGGACAACCCTTGGAGGACTTTGGATATATGTGAGATCATTATTGACTTTTACAATGAGTAAGTAGGGATAGTAGATATTAGTGATGGATTAGTAGTATGGCAAACACCATCCAATATATAGGAGAGTCTTTCACACACACACACACACACACACACACACACACACACACAACTCAAAAGCAATAATCACATGCAAAATTACATTATTTGAGAGATATAGCCTTATACATGCAAATTCATTGGGATGATGTTATACACAATATTCTTTTATACATTAAATATACATATTTCATTTTAATTATCTCCTTATGTATGATTTTTAGTCCTTTTCTTTTGCCTCTTTAAGATTTCTTTCAGGCTTGCAAAAGATTTGTACCATAAGCTGCATTTATATTTCTAAAAAACAGCTGTTGACATCCAGATTTCTGCTCTTCACTCTTTTAACAATTTTTATTTTGAGATAACACAAAATATCAATATAAAAGCCAAGACATGGTCATTGATACCATTCCCTGGCTTTATTCGTATGTCACCAGTTTTATATGCAATCATTTGTGTGTTTTTGTGAATGGGTGTGTATGTTTAGTATTATGCATTTTTATCACATATGTATCATGTGACCACCACTACAGTCAAGATATAGAATAGTTCCATCATGAGTAGCTATCGTCACTTACATCCTTCCATTAATCTCAAACCAATCGCTGGCAAGCATTAAGCTATTCTCTCTATTTTCTTTTGTCATTCCAATTCAAGACTTATTTGGTATTAATTTTGGTGTGTCATTTATGTGGTATTGCCTTTTTATCCATTTAGCATAATTCCCTTGAATTCTAAGTTCTGTGTATTAATGGTTCATTCCTTCATATTGCTAAGTAGTATTCCATGGTTGAATATATAACATTTTGCTTAACCATTTACAGATTGATGGCATTGGTTGGGTAAAGTTTGGCTATTTTGAATAAAGCTGCTATGAAATTAATGTAGGTTTTTTGTGTTTTCTTATCTTTGGGATAAATGCTCAAGTTTGCAATTACTGGATCATATAAGGAGATATTTAGTTTATAATCATCTATAACGCTTTTTTGCAAAGTGATTATAATATTTTATATTCTCAACAGCAATATTTAAGTGATCCAATTTTTCTGAGTCTTGATAGCATTGTTGTGCTAGCGATGTTGTCATTATTCGTTTCTTTGTTTTAATAGACTTTATTTTTTAGAGCAGTTTTAAGTTTACAGCAGTTCAGTAGAATTTACAGAAATTTCTCTGCCCCATGCATTCCTGATCTCTTTCATATCAATTTTTCCCACTAGAGTAGTACATTTTTTTAGCTGGTAAACCTATATTAATGCATCATCATCCCCCAAATCCATAATTTACATTAGGGTTCACTTCTAGCATTGTTAATTCTATGGGTTTGGACAAAGGCATAACATATATCCACTATTATCATACCACAAAGAGTAGTTTCACTGCCCTAAAGATTCTCTGTGCTCCATATATCCATCCTTTCTTTATACTAACCCCTGGCAGCCTCTGATATTTTTACTGACTCCATAGTTTTGCCTTTTTCAGAATCTATATGAGAGTTGGAATCATATAGTATGTAACTTTTAAGATTGGCTTCTTTCAATTAATAGTATGCATTTAAGTTTCCTCTATCTTTTCATGGCTTGATAGTTTATTGAGGGGGGGATGCTGAATAATATTCCATTGGCTGGATGTACCATAGATTATTTATGCACTTACCTAGTGAAAAATATCTTGTTTGCTTCCAAGTTTTGGCAATCGTGAATAAAGCTAATATAAACATCCATGTACAGGTTTTAGTGTAAGCATAAGTCAGCTCCTTTGAATAAACACCAAGGAGTGCAATTTCTGGATTGTATGTTAAAAGTATGTTTAGTTTTGTAAGAAACTACCAAACGTCTTTGAAAATGGTTGCACAATTTTATATTTTCCCTAACAATAAATGTGAGCTCCTATTGCTCCACATTCTTGCTAGCCATTTGGTAATGTCAATGTTCTGGATTTTGGCCATTCTGATAGTTGTGTAGTGTTATCTCATTGTCTTAATTTTAATTTCTCTAGTAACATATGAAGTGGAGCATCTTTTTTATATGCTTATTTGCCATTTATATATCTTCTTTGATGAGGTGTCTGTTAAGATCTTTGGACCATTTTTAGTTCATTGTTTATATTCTTATTGTTGAATTGAAGAGTTTTTATATGTTTTAGAGTTCAGCCTTCTATAAGATATATTTTTGCAAAGATTTTCTCCCAGTATGTAGGCTAATCTTCATTCTCATGACAGTATCTTTCACAAAGTATACATTTTTTAGAAGCTTTATTTATTTTATAGGAGAGAAACAGAGAGTACAAACAGGAAGGGGAGAGGCAGAGAATCTTAAGCAGACTCTGTGCTGAGTATGGAGCCCAATGCAAGGCCTGATCTTGTGACGCTGAGATAACGACCTGAGCTGAAACCAAGAGTTGGATGCTTAACGGATTGTGTCACCCACGTGCCCCACAAAGTAGAAATTTTTACTTTAATGGAGTCACCATATCTATTTTATTTTATTAAGAATTTATTTATTTGTTTGAGAGACAGAGCGAGAGTGAGAGGCTGAAGGAGAGGGAGAAGCAGGGAGCCCCACACAGGTTAGGGTTCCATCCCAGAACACTGGGATCATGTCCTGAGCTGAAGATAGACACTAACTGAACCACCCAGGTGCCCTTCAATTTTATTTTTTGAAGATTGTGCTTTTGATGTTCCATCTAAAAAGTCTTTGCCAAACTCAAAGTCATCTATATTTTCTCCTCTATAATCTTCTGGGAGTCTTATAGTTTTGTATTTTGCAGTTACATCTCTTATCCATTTTTTGTGAAGGGTATAAGATGTGTCTTTCTACCCATGAATTGAATATCTTTCCATTTATTTAATTCTTCTTTCATTTCTTTCATCAAGGTTTTGTAATTTTCCTCATATAGATTTGTTTGCAATAGACATTTACAACTAATCTAAGTCCACTTTCAGGTAACATTATATTGCTTTACAGGTAATGCAAATACTTCTTAATAATAAAATTATCCTATATTTTCTATCTTGTCACTGTATCAATACTGTCATTCATTCATTCATAGTGTTATATATAGCAATATAAGAATACATTGCTGCTAGTATTATTTTGAACAAACTTCTTATCCTTAATTTGATCAATTTTTTTTCTTTGTTTCTTTAGGTAGATCCAAATTTCTGACATATCCAAACTTCTGACCTATATTATTATCTTTCTCTGTAAAGGACTTCTTTTGAGATTCTTATAAGGTGGATATATTAGCAACAAATTTCTCAATTTTTGTTTGAGAAAGTCTCTTTATTTCACCTTCATTTTTTAAAGGTCACTTTTCAGGGTAAAGAATTGTAGGTTGTGGGTTTTTGTATTAAGACTTTAAGTATTTTACTCTTTCTTCTTGATTGCATGTGCTCTGAGGAGAAGTCAGATATAATTTACCTTATTGCTCTAGAGAAGATTTTTTTCCCTCTGACTCCTATAAGAATTTTTCCTTTATTTTTGATTTTCTGAAGTTTGAATATTATGTGCCTAATTTTTGTTTTCCTTTATTTTTGCATTTATCTTTATTGATGTTCCCCTGCTTCCTGGATCCATAGTTGGTATCTGACATTGTCAGGCAAATTCACAGTCATTATTGTTTCAAACATTTCTTCTGTTCTTTCTCTCTTTTTTAATGCTACATGCTACTTCTGATATCTGCACTGCAATTTTGTAGTTTTCCCACGGTTCTAAGATAAATTGTTCTTTCTTTTTCAGTCTTGTTTTTGTTTTTTAGTTTGGGATTTCTATTAAACTAACCTCAAACTCAGAAATTCCTCAGGCATGTCCAATATACCCACAAGCCTAACAAAGGTATTCTTCACTTCCATCATAATGTTGGGGTTTTTTTATATCTATTTCTTTTTGGCTCTTTCTTAGAAATTCTGTCTTTCTGCTTATATTGCCCATATGTTCTTGCAGACTGTCTATTTTATACATTAAAGCCTTTTGCATTTTAATCACAATTGTTTTAAATTCCCTACCTGGTAATTCCAACATCCCTGGTACATTTGTTTCAGGTTCTGATGCTTCCTCTGTCTCTTCAAACTGTAGTTTTTGCCTTTTAGTTTGTCTTGTAACTTTTTCTTGCTGGCTGAGCATGACGTACTTGGTAAAGAAACTGTTGTAAATAGACTATTAGCAATATGGTGGTAAAGAGCTGGGGGTCTGTGTATATCATACTTCCGAACTAGTTTTGGAAAACTAGCAAGTATAATAAAATTGGTTGGTTGCTTCTAACATCGCTGTACAAAGTGGCAAAAAAAAAAAAAAAAAAAAGGATGAGCTCAGGATTTGAGTTACATGTTCAAGTAAGCAAGATAGATATAGATAGATCTACTTCTGGTTTCCTATGATAAATATTTTCTATTTCTTTTTATTCATTTTAATTACAACCCATGTTTCTTCCTCCCCTCCCGACTGCTCTGCTTTTTTTTTTTTTTGCATGGTCTTCACTCACAAAGGACTCCTTGTGGTCTTCCCAAGCATGTGTTTTTACCTTTAAAGTGTTTTCTATTGACTTAATCATCTTAATTTCTTATCCAAATGGACAATCTCTACCTCTTAACTGAGGTGTTTAAAACAAGAGTTGGCAAATTACAGTTTTTGAGCCAATGCTAACCCACTAATTATTTTATTGGAAAACAGCCATAGTTGTTTGCTCACACACTGTCAATGGCTGCTTTCATACTACAAAAGTAGAGTTGAGTAGTTGTGATAGAGACCTGTAATATAGATGGTTACTCAGTGGGATGGTAAAATTACGTATCAGCTAGGTTTGGCTATGGTGCCCAGTATATGCTCTAAATCAGCGTCCAGTATATAATGCTATTTTTCTCAGAGCCAGAATTCACTGGTCTAGGAATCAAAAAGGAGAAACAGATGTAGCACCACTCATTATTACTCCTAGTAACTCACTAGCAAAAGTTTTGCTTACTATTTCTGTGTGATCTGCTTATCTAGAGATCTTGGTCCCCAAGAGGGATTCTCCCAAGAAGATACAATAATGATTTCACTGAACTGGAAGTTAGGACTACCAGCCAGCATTCTAGCTTCCTAATGTTTTGAATAAACAGGCAAAGGACGGAGTTACTGTGCTGACTAGGAGATTGATCTTGATATCAAGGAGAAATTAGACTTCTAAAATGAAGATAAGGAAGAGTATATGTAGCATATAGGAGATCCTTTGGGATGTCGTTTAGTACTATGATGCCCTTTGATTAAAGTTATTAGAAAACCATAATAACCAATTCAAACCAGACTACTAATATCCCAGACCTCTCAAAAATGAAGTTTGGGTCACCCCTTCAGGTAAAACCCATGACAAGCTGCGGTGTTTACCGAGGACAAAAGAAATACACAATGATTATTTCGAGAATGTAGTTACAAGTATCAGCCATAACCATGTGACCAGTTACAGAAACAAAGACTATAACTATTATGAATATTGCTTCTTTATTTTGTTATGAATATTTGTTTATACGTGTATGTGTATATAGCAAATATCTTTTTCTCCTCTTTGTTTTATCCCTTTATCATATAACATAAAATACAGAATGTTACATCTTAGTATTTGATTATTGTTAACTTTACCTCACAGTATTTAAGTTACAAGATGTCAAGGAAAAGATGAACATCACCGAAGAACTTTGCCTCCTTTTCTGGGGAGTTAGTGCATCTTCAGGTATATGCAGGATACTTGGATCATGTGAGATGGAAGTATTACCTTATTATTATCTTTATTTGGATTTTAAGTGTGGTTTTAGGGTATTTATAAGGATACCAAGTTGATGTGGGGTGGACTGTGATGGTTATGTTCACATGCTAATCTGGCTAGGCTATGGTGTCCAATTGTTTTATCAACCACTAGTCTAGATGTTGTTGTAATGGTATTTTAGAAATGTGATTAATATTTAAATCAGTAGACTTTAAGTACTCAGGGCTATGTCTCTCTGGTCCCTTCTTATCCTGCTAGCTTCAGGCTATTTATGCCTCCTACCTTCAGAAAAATTTCCAAGAAAAATAAGTACCACCATCTCTGTTCACTTTCCCTCCTTCCCTTTTTAAAAGAATTTAGTCAGTTTGGGGCCCTTTAGACCTCCTCTGGTTCTGCCCCTTATCAGTTCTGGAAGTGTCAGCTGACACTGGTCCTAGCAATGTCTTAATATCTCCTAGCTGCATGACCTTAACTGCTTGCATCATTGCTTGACATAGGCCCCTGCTTGACATGAGAGACTCCATTTCACTCTGTACACCCCCAAATTAGGAAGATCTGTGAAGGCTGTCAATACATTTGAATAGAATGAAACCATCTGATGGGATTATAGATTCAGCAGTTCAGAAAACACTCAGCTAGGAAGTAAGAATCCGATCTTCTGTTGTAGTCAGATAGTTTTTTTTGAATAATTTGTTGTGAGGTTTTTTGACCTCTTTCTTGACTTAGTGGTTATGAAAGCCTCACACACACAGCATTCTCACAAGGCCTATTGTTCTCAGTTCTCTTCTATTATGGTGTTTGTATTAAATGTAAACTTGAAAATAAATGTTTGAGTGGTAGTTGATAGCTCTAAGTCTGAGTTCTGCTGTCTCTTAGCAAACCATAGCTGGAAATATTTTCTCTCAGCTCTAACTACGTTTTTAATGTGAGAAACAATGCCTTCTACTTCAGCTCTAAGGTTTATCCTAATTCAAGGACAAAGAGAACAGTTTCATTCAACATCCTTGTACATTCTGTAGAGGGTGCTGCAAAGTACTGGGATGAAATGATTTGAAATTCTTCAGAAGCTTCTGTAAGCGTATGCTTTCATTTCGTTTTATATTTACTTTAGTTTTCATTATAGCCTATGAACACAACTGAGCTTGATTTATTTTAAAATGTTTTATTTTTTACATGTGTATCTACATGTATATATACATGTGTATGGAGTTTGAAGAATTACAAAAGATAAATGAGCAAATTAAAATGAAATAAATCATAATTGCAGTACCTTACTAGTATGTACTGTTAATGGAAATTAATGTGTATGGTGATATAAATATTTACATGCTTTATTCAAAAAAGGACCATACCAGACATACTTTTCATTAAATCTTTTTTTATTTTACATTAAATAATATATTTGGGATATAATAGTAGTTCAATTAATCAACTGCTAGGATATTGTATTTTTAATAGCTGTACTATATTCAGTGGCCTGGAAGTAACAAAGTATACACATTTCATTTAAAATTGTTTTTGAGGGCAGCCTCCGTGGCTCAGCAGTTTAGCGCCACCTTCGGCCTGGGGTGTGATCCTGGAGACCCAGGATCGAGCCCCACTTCGGGTTCCCTGCATGGAGCCTGCTTCTCCCTCTGCCTGTGTCTCTGCCTCTCTCTGTCTCTCTGTCTCTCTGTCTCTCTCTCTCTCTCTCTGTCTGTCATGAATAGATAAATATAATCTTTAATAAATAAATACATACATACATAAAAAATAGAATTGTTTTTGAGCAATTTGGTTACTATTTCCAGTATATTAAAAATATATTAGAAAAAATATTTTAGAAAGCCTAATTATGTTGACATTTTTAATTATATCTTTACTTATAAAATAATTTCACAAAAATGGATTTGTACAACTAAATGATATTCAATTTAATGCTTTTAATTCAAACTAGTAATTGCCATTAACTTTGCTTTAAATATATTGCAATTAGCATGGCCAATAGACTATAAGAATATAGAGTGAACATCCAAAAACAAAGACATGATGCACATCAGAAACAGACTTTTAACTATAGAGAGCAAACGGATGGTTACCAGAGAAGAGGTCAGTGGGGAGATTGGGTTAAATAGGTGATAGGGATTAAGAAGTACACTAGTGATGAGCACTGGGTATTGATTGTATGGAAGTGTTGAATCACTAAATTGTACACCTGAAACTATTATTACACTGTATTTTAACAAGCTAGAACTTAAAAATGAAAACTTGAGAAAAAAATACAAATGAATGAACCAAAAATAAATAAATAAATAAAATATACACATCAGAGACCACATGAGAGTTGATATGATAACACTGGATTAGATCTGCAAGGAGCCAAGGGAAGAGGGGAAGGACAAGGAGGATGGACAAAGAAATCTGGGGGATTATCCACAGTTAAGACAAGGAAAAGGAACTGGCAAGGAGACTGAATAAGGATCTCAGAATATAAGAAGGTTTAGCTTTGTGTAAAGTAGAGAATTTCAAGAAGGATATAAGCAATAGTTTAAATGACGTCTAAGCTATACATGCATTCTCTAAGTTCTTTAATTCAATAAGTAATTATTGAAAGCAAAGTATGTATTAGGTACTACAAACATGGGCACAAATAAATTTTACACATCTTCTGTCAAGAAGCTTACAGTCTAGATATACCTATTAAAATAAGAATATAATACTTAATACTATAATACTGGAAAAGAAGGTAAACATAACAGTGACATTAGTACATAATCAAGGAGTTCTGAGATTATTTAGATAAAGAAAAGTATGATAAATAATATTAATTACTTTGAATAAGTATTTGATATAGGATTAAGCAAAATTGTCACTGAACCAATTATGGGTGCCTTAGCTGATTAAATGTTGCTTCATAATTTCAATTTTATATTTCTCCAATGATAAGCTATCTAAAATATTGCTAAATGATTAATTTATTAAATTATCATTGGATCTAATAATAAGGCACACTGGACAACCTTAACTATTGTTAAAGTAAATTTTTTTGAGTTTATGTAAAATAAAGTTGAATTTTTTAGTAAATGAGTCATGAGGAAGAAAAAGGTTGTGAAGGGACACCTTGGTGGCTCAATGGTTGAGTGTCTTGCCTTTGGCTCAGGTCCTGATCCTGGGGTCCTGGGATCTAGTCCTGCATCATACTGCCTATGGGGAGTCTGCTTTTCCCTATGCCTGTGTGTTTGCCTCTGTGTGTCTCTCATGAATAAATAAATAAATAAAATCTTTAAAAAAATGGTTGTGAAAAAAAAGTCTAATAAAGAAATTAGTAGTATAGATTAAGAAAAAAATTAGCTGTATTGTTTGATCTTTTGTTGCATTTATTAGATGATTCCTAAACAAATTCCATAGCTTCATTGGTAGAAACTGTATGTACTTTAAACTTTATTGTTCTTTCTCAAATATCTTTTCAGAGAATTAACCAATGAACAATTGAAGATAAATGATTTCAGAAAAAGAATATGTACTAGTACTAGAAATTTCACTATTACTATTGCTTGGACCACTAAAACTCCCTCATTTGTCAATGTTGTTTTTCATATAGGACAAAAGAATAAAAATGAAACTAATAAAATCCAAATCTGCCTGAAGGCATTTGAAAAAACACCTCCATATCTGTGAGTTTACATTCACTTGATTCTCCTGGCCTCATTATTTTAATTTATTTATTTTAAAGCTTTTATTTCAATCCCAGCTAGTTAACATACAGTGTAATATTAGTTTCAGGTATACAATTTAGTGACATTTTAATTTATTTTTCAACAAAAATAGTTTTAGAAATGATATTTAAATTTTAAATTATATAGAATCAGGGAAGTGAACACTTATATTGTCACCTTTTTAAATGACAATATGATACATATTTCCAATATTATTCCACAAGTTAAAGCATTAAAAAGTAACATTTTGAAGGTAACTTATGCTAATTTTGAGAATCAAATTTTTTAAAATTACTTGCACTAATATGGTTATTCATCTTAAATTTTATCAGTGAAATGATTGATCAAGATCCTATGTCACTATAAAGGGAGGTGAGAATACAAGGAAGCCTTGAAGTGACATGCTTAGAACTTAGCTTGATGAGGCTCAGTATATAGCCTATCAGCCTGTTGGTCTGGAAGCACATTGCTTATAAAATTAACAAAAGAACAGAATGTCTAGCATTCTTAAGAGGAGGAAAATGGGATTCTTTCAAACTTGTGTTTTATTTTCCATATCTGAGAATTGGTTTTGAATTCAGATCTATATACATAATTTTGTATTTTTTGTTCTACAATGCAGCCATTTGTTATATGAAGGAAAAGGAAATGCTTATAGCAAGAGTATGAATTTTGAAGATGATGGAAATTCTGTAAAGACCAAGGTAAAGATATTTTAGTGGAAATTGTTTCTACAACAAAACTCTTACTAATTACAGACAATATGTTGATAAATTCCTTTGCCCAACTGACTTTTCTCATGCTCTTCAGTAAATGTGATAAGGAAAAAAATAACAATAATTTCCTGGAACCTGTACTTCTGGGCTCTCATACAAGGCCCATGGAGAGCCTGAGGAAAGATTCCATCCCCAAAAGAAATGATGGCATTCCCAAGACAATATTACTTTCCATTGTCCTAATTATAAAAAAAATTAATGTCTATAAATACTTTGGAGTGTATCTCTTTGGTGTCCAACACATATACATATCTGATGATGACTAAAACAATGAAAACAAAGACCATACATCTAAGCCAGGGTTTCTCACCAGAAGCATTAATGACATTTTGGGTTGGATATTTTTTTTGGGTGGATACATTCACTGTTAGATATGTAGCAGTCTTTTAGTCTCTAACTTCTAGATTCTAGGAGCCCCATCCCTTAATTTTGATGACCAAAATGTCTCCAGATGTTGCCAAATGCTTCCTGTGGTCAAAAATCATCCCCTGTTGAGAAACCCTGATTGAGTTAATTAATATATCTTTAAGTCAAAATAGCAGGGGCTGCGGAAAGTACCATTCCCAAAGAGGGCATGCATATTTAAATTTCTTGTGGTAGCCATTTCTCTAAGAGTCCTTATCTATTGATTTGGAACTCCATGTCTTATCATTTTTGTAATGGAAATATATTTTTACATTAGACATGTGATTTGCATACCCTGAGGTAGATAAAAGTTGAGAGATTTACCTCCATTTGCTTAAATTGTTCTATAATCAAACCAGAGTTAGAACAATCTCATCAACTCCAGTTCAAGAAGTTTTTCACTAGGTGAAATTTACAGTAACCTATAAATTCTTTTCATCTCAAAAAGTATGTCGATTCAGAGCAACGAAATTGCAGTCATTCTTTACATGCCTAAAACACACAGAGACCTACACACACATGGGTTGGGGGGAGGGTATTTGCATAAATCTATCCCTTATTTTTGCTTCAAAATATATATTATTTTATGCGACTTGGATAAAAGAATGAAAAAAGTGATTCCATAATTTAAAGTTCTTCCAATTTTAAATAGCCATATCATTAATTCTAATCAGTTTATAAGCCCTTTCTCATGGATTGCACTTGCATTTGTAGAGAGCCATAAATTAATGAAAAGTCACCATCTGGGATCCCTGGGTGGCGCAGTAGTTTGGCACCTGCCTTTGGCCCAGGGCGCGATCCTGGAGACCCGGGATCGAATCCCACGTCGGGCTCCCGGTGCATGGAGCCTGCTTCTCCCTCTGCCTGTGTCTCTGCCTCTCTCTCTCTCACTGTGTGCCTATCATAAAAAAAAAAAAAAAAAAAAAAGTCACCATCTAATTCAAATGGAGGTGCCAAAGTGAGATTTTTAAAATGAAACTTTAAAAAGTAGTTTTCAAAATGTCTGTAGGGCAAATGTTTTAGTATACTTCTAATAAAATAATATAAATATAATCATAATCATAACAGTCACAATAACACATTTTTTTCAATCACATTCTTTTAAATTCTTATTATTTTTTGAATCTGCACAACAATCTTAAGAAAGAAGTTACGATTTTCCCCATTTTACAAATAAGAAAACTGGGACATGGGAAAATGGATGGGCAGGGAGGTTAAGTAATTTCCTTGGAATTGCACAGTTATGAAGGGGAGCCAGAGTTGGATCAATGTCCCATACAATCCCCACTAAAAATTGTTTTAGTTCATTCATTTGCTCTCACTCATTCATAAACCATTTTTGAGCATTTGAAGATATAAGTTTGCCTTGTTGCTGGGCTAGCTTTAAAGTGAAATTTCTATATTGTAGTCTTACAAAAATGAGGGAAGATGTCTGAGTGAAGGACTTTTCCACTGCATGTTGGACAGCTAAATGTTACTTTGATATCAGTACTAGAGGTGTAAGTGTCACAAAGCTCATTCCCTGATGTTGAAATATGTACTTTCAATTATTCTTATTCTTTATAACCTAGATGTTATTTAAGAGATATAGAGATAGAGATACAGATAGAGATAGATAGATAGAGATAGAGATAGAGATAGAGATAGAGATAGAGATAGAGATAGAGATAATTTCACTTATGTTACTCCAACAGTGAGAGAGCTATCTTAAACTTTCAGGGTCAAATGAAATTCAGAACACATACATCCAAATACCTAAGAATCAACATTTTACCCCAGATACCTATGAGAATAGATGAGAATAAAGACGTATTCTTACATACTTAGCAGCAAAACATGCCTTTGAGAATAAATGACCTACATAAAATACTTTGCAACTGAAAAAGAAATGGAAGCAAATAGACATTTTGGTATGATGTTCTAAGATCTGAATAAATTATATTTTTCATATTTAAATGAGATACATTTTATATCCCAAAATTTTGGTTCTCAAAATATTATTACTGTGATTTATCTAGAAACATTGCATTTCAAAATTTTATGGATTATAGTCCTTCTGCCAATCAATATATTTGTTGGCTTTTATGCCAATCTTATATTACAAACAGAAATGAGTCCTTACTCGTGATATAGTCTCTAATAATGTTTATAATTTTAACACTATTATGTAAAAAGCATGATTATAATAAAATACTTTTGACTGTGATCTTAAATTCTAAAATCTATTTCTTTTTCTAGATCAATAAAGCTACTTTTACAAATGTGTAATTCCGAAGGAAAGATGTGCCCTTTAAGGAACACATTTTTAACATTTTAACATGTTTCTAATCATTAGAAGCATGCATGCATATACTTTAAACAACAAAAAAAATCTACATAATAGAAATTTAAGTGATTAAGTAATGGTTCACAGAATAGGACACTCATATTCTGGAAATATTTTGGAGAAAGGCTTTGACATGCTGGAGTAAGATATATAAACTATATCGCTGCTTAGGAATATTTAGAATATTTCAGATACTAGAAATGACATAGCCTTTGTGTATGGTATGCCTTAGTACAATTTAGACCACCATTTGTCCTCAAGTAGGTCTATTTAAAGTATAATTGACTGCCCCAGCAATTATTGTGAATAGCAGCTGTCTGCTGGTAAAAAGGCATATATATAATGAGGGAGAAAGGATCAAATACATGCAATAGAAAAGAGAAGCATAAAGAAAATATCTATATGAGGTATTTTAGGCCTGATTTTATACTTGAAAGGGACAAGGCCTATTAGCCATTTTCAATTAGGGACTATAAAAAAATGAATGAAAGTACTCATCTATTTATGAAAAGCAGCTGGGACTCCCCAAATCCAAAACTAGCAAAAGTTTATTTGTTCTAAAATTGTTACAGCTTACAGCATTTCATTTATTTTCATTAGCTATGTTAGGTTTTGTGAAAACTTTCTTGTATCATGTACCTTTGGCAACACACAAAACACCTTGCTTTGTTTTTCTCCTAAATAGCTACATAATTAGATGGATTATTTCATGTGTCTGTGCCTATGTTTGCTGAAGAGAACAAGCCAGATAAATTAGCACTTAGCAGAACTCACAATAGCACATAATATGCCCTTGTGTTTCGTATAAAGCTTTATTTGTCATTCACGGCTGGTTGGCAAAACTGACTTTGCTTTTGAAAATGACAGGTGGTACTCTGGTGATCTCTGTATGGAAAAAGAAACAACCTTCACCAAGACAGTTTCTGTCAATAGCTTCCATGATTTAGTATTCAGGCCGAGCTTGTGTTTCTTCTAAAGTTCTGTTTCATTTGCATCTCTTAGGTCTGGCATCACCAAGGCTCTTTAATAATTGGGATTCTATACCACAAGTCTAGAAAGGCAGGCTTCCTCTCGTCTCTGCAGGCCTGATTAAAAGACAGGTGAAGTTCAGTATATTTCAATAAGCCTCAACATTCCATGTCAGGAATCAATAGCCCTCCTTCTTTTTTTAGGGGTTATTAAATTGCAGCTGTAACATTAGCCTTCTTTATCTAATTGATTGTCTTTTCACAGGGCTAAGAAAATCAATAGTAGTCAATGGGACTGCCCTGTTTTTACCTAATAGATGTTTTCTCCTAATTGGCTGCCTGGGTGGCTTCACCGAGCTCAGTATGTTTTCAGAAGTCCACAGTATGTTGCAACCCTTGTAAACTATTTTACCCTGTACAACAGTTATTGATTTTATAATGAAATCTAGAAAAATCAATAGCAATCAGGAATATAGATCAGGATTCCTAGGTACGTTATGACAAAGGGCAAACTCACTTTGCTACCACTTCAAACTGTGATCCAATTAAACATGTCCTTAAAACATTACATTTTCCAAAGACTTTGATCAAAGTCACTCAATTTGTTGCCCAAGACCTGGCTTAAAATCCAAGAATCAAAATATGTTAATTAAAATTGTGATTAAAAAATAACATTAACAGTTTTTAATTGACTATTTCCTTATAAAATGAGGTAAATCAAAATCATTAAGGGTAAATGATGAACTTGCTGAGAAAAAAGTGTGACCTATCAAAAGTCATTATGTACATTACATAGTCACCTATACTAACTTCTGGAGAAATAATAATAAAATGTATTATTTTAAGTCAAAAAATATATTTGGTTGACTTGCTTAATTTTTACATTTACCTCATCCTGGTGAACAAATTGCCCCAATATGGGAGAAGCACAAGTATCTACCAACTGGTCTTGCATTATTGAATCTGTGTTCAAATTCCATCTCTGAATAATGTTAGATTTTTGCCTTTGAATCTATTTTGAATACTTACCTGTATAAATAAGGCAATGTTACAAATCAATTTGGGCTCTAACTGGGCTAAGAAGTTCTCAGGAGCAACTGTGTCCTCTTTTTCAAAAGTCACAATTTAAAAGATTTGAGTATTAAATATGGTTGTGAAAAATTGTAATTTATTTCCTGAGAGAAAGAAACAGTCTATTTCTAAAGGACAAGGAGAATAAGAATCTCCCAATATATATTTTCCTCCACATTTGTTTTGTTACTGCTGACTTCTATTGTTTATTGTTCATTATTATAGAGCTTAATTTTGGAATCATCATTTTTCTCGATATCTTGAATTCTAGACTGAATATATATCTCAGATATATTCTGAATGCCCATTTTTATTTCAGCTCTGGATGATATTTGCATGTCTGTATTCTTAAATTCCACTTGTTTTGATTCCCATCTAATAATACAACAAAGAGCAAAAAGTCAGAAATCTCCACCTAGGGCTTGCAGTTTTATAAAAAATGCTCCCTTCCCCTTTGTTATGACAACAAACTGGACATTCTCATTTCTCAAACTAGAATCATAGGCTCAAAAGCAGTTTACCAACACTTTCCAGATTAGCATGCATGTAGCTTACTCTTTATCATTCTTCACTGAATTGACATGCCCTGCTAAAGTGTCGTGCCATTTAATATGCCTAAGCATGATGGGGATGACAGTTCCATAGTCAGCGACAGTCAACTCAGGTCTGTGGAGCTGTCTCCAGCTCTAAAATCATATATCTTATGTATATGTTGATTTGACCTCAGCTCCACCAGTTCTTCCCCTATTATCTGGCAAATGAATAAATAAATAAATCACATCATAAACCTAACAGCATTTACAAGAATTGGACTTTCACTCATATGGCTTGATTCTTAAGGAATCCAGAGTCGAGAAAAGATCAAGTAAGATTCTTTTATTTCACCAAGCTTTGTAGAATGGGGTAGGGACTGAGGGTGGGGAAGAACACTGAAGATAATGATACCTTTCTCAAGCTTAACAGAGACAAATGTCAGAGAAAGGCACTAAAATGTCAAGCAGACATTGTCAATAATGTCCACGTGCCTCAGTACATAATGCTGGTTTGTCTAGTTTAAAGAGTAAATCAGTGTCCTTTCTTGCTTTGCAGCACAGACTAAATCACAGGAAATAAAGTTCCTTTTCGCTGGTGGCCCTCTCTTCATCCTCAGGCACTCGGCACTAAGCAGCACCTCTGCTCTCCTACCTCTTGTTTATAGATCCTCAGGACAGAGCATGGTGAACTGATTCATACTGAATATGAATATGAATGACTCATAAAGTTAAAGCAACTTTTCATATGGGTCAAAATCTAATGTCAAGAGTATAAATCATTAGTATTAAAACTTTAGACTTTCAAAAATATTGTTGTATGCCAATTATACTAAATTTTTTTTAAAGATTTTATTTATTCATTCATGAGAGATACAAAGAGAGAGGCAGAGACATAGGCAGAGGGAGAAGCAGGATCCTTGCGGGGATTTCATCCCAGGACCCCAGTATCATGACTTGAGGGTGATGCTCATCCATCGAACCACCCAGTGCCCCTCGTACTGAAACTTTAAATCACAGTTACGGGGCTTGACATTTTTTTGAGACTCATTTTACACACAATATGAAGTTCTCATGGATTTTTGAGAAGTAAGTACGAACATGGTATGTCTACATTCAGAAGGCTACACTCATGATATAAAGTGCATAAGAATGCAGAAAACTAAGACATAAAATTGTTCAGTCATGTATTACTAAGGATGTTGTTTTATTTGATATAAATATCAAAAGTATCTCAGCCACTTACAAATATGCGAAGTGCTTTTCACCTAGAAAAATTTCTGATTGGGTTATTCCTCAAGCTAGGGCCTACGTATCATCAAATGCATTAAAATTTATGAGATGGTAAATTAACTTTAATTACCCCAATATTCGTTCTCATTTTGATAAATAATCAACAGTGTGAATTCTTGAAACCAGAAAATTTTACATGACCGAAGTATCAATGTTTGCCATCAGAAGTTTTTGACTGTGCCTTTGCTGTTTCTTTGATTTGTCCATGAGGTAATATTCAATGGTTAGTTCCCTTTTATTCCCAAATACATCTTAGCCCATTTTAAACAAAAAGTGTTCTATTTTTAATCCTAAGCCTAAATGGAGTCAACATGTATATGTATATATTGTATATATATGTATAAAACACATCTATATGCATATATACATTGATATCCAAATACATGTGCGTGTATACACCTGTTCACACAATAGTTGCTGTGACTATTTGAGTAAAACAAAACAAATTTCAGTGAAAAGTTTGTTCTTTCTACATTTGCTCTGAAGAGCTCATTTAAAAAAAAATGACATTATCAAGTTATGAAATACTGTTCACAGAGCAGCTGCTGCTTCTTTATGTCCCCATCTCTTCCTTCATTAACATAGCCACTATCATAATTATTGTTATAAATACAATGCAATTATAGTTCTAATGATAAGGATAGTGATTTTGTGGCTTTTATTCATTTGAAGGGCTGTAGTTATTTTTTTATAACACTTTTCTCACATCTCAATTAACCTAGCTCAAGAGATCTCTTTAGACCCCAAAACAAAATATTTCTATCAGAGACAAGAGGCAAATGAAGGGAAACACTCACCCTTTTTCTTTCTTCTCTGAGTGTCCTTTTCAGGACTGGGAATAAGTATTTTCCATTTGAGTCCTAATAATCTAAATCCTTTTTCAGTTCTTTTCTTTTTAACTTTCCTACATGCAAAAATGGGCTATCACTCTTAAAACTTTTATGGCATTTCATTTTTAAGCTGGAGAAAAGGAATGCAGTTTTAAACAAAGTATTTTTAACTAGACGTTGAATTTACAATCTTACCTTTAAATTCTTGCATGACAGATCAAAAATAATAATCATTCATTTTATTTGTATTTCTAAAACAGGATATATATTATGCTTTTATCAGAAGCATATGAATTGGTGATTGTCAGCCAGTATTCATCAGTGCCTGCTTGATCACAGTCTAGGAGAGGAACAGTTCCCAGGTCATATAAGATGGCCAGAAAAGGACAGGTACCCAGCCAGGAGATGAATGAAATATTTTAAATGAAAGACCTCTTGCTTTCTCCATCGAAGTTAAGTTAAAAGCATTGTATTCCATCTGGATTGCCTGCTCCCTTCCCTTCATATACTGTGTAGATGAAAGCCATAAGTAACATGAAGAATCTAATCACTAGAAAATCATGTTTATTATACTGAGAACTGAGAACTCTTCAAGAATGAAAAGGAACAAGGGATTTATCTGTGATCTTTGCAAGAAAGCTGGATGATTTAGGAACTGAGACAAAATGATGACAGTGTAGTGGCTCAATTTTAACCTCTGCAGGATGGATTGTCACAGGTTATTGAAAGGCCTGTTGGCAACAACACTGTCTTGAGTTGGAAATAGTTACTGAATACAGGTCTCTCTTTGACAGCATAATGAGCCATAATTGTTAGAACACTTGGACTTCACATGAAAATTAGAGTAACCTTATGCAGTATCAATCCTGAAGTGGGTGTTCATGATTTTTAAATATTGCTTAGATTTTTGCATCCAAAAGAATTACAAATCATCTATCTAGCTGGTTTACCAAATGAGAGCATGTTTGATCATGGCCTTTATCATGAAAATAAGTAGCATATTGAAAAACATGAAAATAATTTCTCCCAACACATTTATTTATGTTCTGCTTATGTCACAAAAGAAACATGATTTCAAAAGAAATTAATAGCTCCGCTGGGATACCAGCTGTGACAAAGACACTCTTTGACACTCTGGTGATGCTGTGTACGTGTTGAAAATTGAGCGAATGCCTCTTGGAAAACTGACATTGAGAGATGTAATAGAGTAATTGAATATTAGAAAACTCTCCAGCATTCTATGGAGAATCATTTAATTTTTTAGAGATTTATTTCATGTACACTAAAAGGTTAGTGTGACATAAAGTCAGAATTTCTCATAAAATGGGGAGTAAAAGTGGATGTTCTATAGAAATGAAAAAGAAAAGTCAACTCTGCTTTCAACTGGGATAGTGATGGTTACCTAGCTTTAAATCCTTACAAGGTCCATTTTTCCATATTCTTCTGGGAATTAGGATAAAGGGGAGAAGTGGAGATTTTGGAAATAGTGAGAGGGGTCAGAACAGGATGATATGAATCTAGGGTAAAATGAAATTTCCTATATGCTCTTATTTCTTGAGGGGAATCGTTCTGCCTTAACAACCCATATTTTCCAACATATTCTATATAATTTATTATTGCCTTAGTATAATTATACCGTTAAATACCTGTGGCATTTTGGTGAGAGAGATCACTCTAGTTGATGTACTTTTTCATTAAATATATATTTAGAGCATGCCTAAATTTCTGTGACTCTTCTGATATTGGATAAATCAGAAAGAAAAATCCCTGCCCTCATGAATCTTACATTGTAGAAAGTTATTATGAAAAAAAAAGATTATCTCTATTAATCTAAGCTCACTGTTTAATAATCATGAACAATTCAGTACATCCATTAGTCTCGGTTTTAGGCTGTATGATATGAAAACTTTTTTCTATTCAAATTAAGCACATATTACTTAAATAAATATCTATTAATATATGCTAATATAATCATATACACTGATATAATTACATATGTTAATATAATTCTCAGTCTAATAGCCAGTAGTCACAAGCCATGCATCCTGTCTTAAATTTAGATAACTTTTCCTAATGTCATTATGATATTATTCTTCTTCTGGTAATCATATTTGCAAATCCCAAATTGTTTTAAATTGTTCTCTATCTTAAATATTCAGAGGTTAATCAGTCATCATGAACTGCTATTTATTTCTGTGAATTTACTTTTACATTCTCTTACCTGTCAAATTTTGTAGTACACATCCTTTTCAAACTTAATAATTACTTCAGTAAGCTCTAAGCAAAGCTTGAGTTAGTGTCTTCAGAAATTTCAAATCATTTTCCAAGCATATCTTCCTTCATACTGCAATGCAAAGTATACCAAATAATTTAAATTTGCCTTCACTCCATACTTAGCTAAATTTGTGAAATATATTATTTTAAAATATATTATTATGTCCTGTCAATGTATCAATAAGTTATTGTTATTGGATAATAAATCATATATAGATTTAATGGAGAAAATCTAAAATTCTCCGAAAAAGGTAGCAAAATAAAAAAAAATATCCACGATACCGCATAAATTATGATCTTTTGTTTAATGAATGAATTTTCAATTTATTTTACACTTACAAAAACAGAGATTGTGATATGCATGCTAAAAAATAATTCAAGATGTCATTTACACAAAATGAACTGCACTTATTCTAAGTAAAGCAGGTTAAGAATTCTGCACCAGTAATCATGTTTGTGTAGGGGAGGAGGGTTTTGCACACCACTGCACAATGCTCTGTGACACCAGTGGAGTGTCCTACCATTAAAGTCAACTCCAGCACTATCTACCCTGAGAATAAGGTCTCTGCTCTACAAGACTGCTCCGAACATAGACTTCAGATACTAGTGGCAGGTCCAGGTTGTCATCTGTGCTTCTGACTAACTGGTTAAATATCAGAGGCTCAAACGACCCATTTCTTGTGTTCAATTAATTTGTCGTATCAGCTCACCAAACTCAGAGAAACATTTTATTTTTGGGATTACTAGTTTATTACTAAGGGATGTTAACTCAAGAACAGCCTCATGGAAGAGAGGCACAGGGCAAGGGATGGGGAAAAGGACTCAGAGACCTGAAGATCTTGCCAGGATTGGATTTTAGACTGTTAGAGAAGGAGTAGAATAGGCCTAGCTTTAGGCCATGGTCCTTATGGTGAACTCATAGCCTCTGTGGTTTCTAAAATGGGTATTCTGATTTGTCTGTGTGGACTGTGTTAACCAGTCTTCACTCTGCATGCGTCTCCTAGCTCTATTTTACCTGTCCCACTTCTGTACTGCTCTGTTCTCAAGCCCTTAAAGGCTGCTTTCTGTTCAGCCTTACATAGTTTTGCCTTGCTCTTGGCCACAGACTTGACCAAGAACAGTTTCACACAACTTCGTGATAACCTTCTGCACAAATCTCTACCATCTAGAGGGCCGGCTAGGGCTTCAACTACTCTTAAATTGTAGGGCTCTTCTTGGACCCCAGTATTTTTGTGCCATAGTCAGGAAATTGTTCCCTGGAAAGGTCTGGGGCATAATAAAATCAAAACAAGTGTCTTTATTTGGGCATCATGTTGTTGTTCTTCTGTTGTCCAGTGTCTGAAATCACATAGTTTTCAGTGGGAGAGTTAGTCCAGGACTCGCTCAGCCATAGCTCCAAACAAAAGTTCATACTTACTATTTGAATATTTTTTTCACTTGTCAACAAGTAATATACATTTTATTCATGCCAACATAATTTTTAAAAATTTACACAGTATTCCATTTAAAAAGTTAACTCATTTTTATAACCTATCCTGTGTTTGGGCATTTAGGTTAAATCTATTACATTTAGTGTATTCTATGTGCCATGGCTTGGGCCAAATTTTTATAGAAACAAACTCCCTTAAGCCTCACAATAAACATATAAAGTAATATTTCAGATGAAGATACGAAAATGTGTAGAATTAAAAGAATTTACTGAAAATCATCAAAGTCATAAAGTAACTAGTATTTAATATTTAAGTCTAACTATAATATATGCTTTAACTTTTACATGTTTAACTTAAAATCAAAAGTATATTTTTCATTAAAGTATGTATTTTATAATTCTAGTTAGTTAACATACAGTGTAATATTAGTTTCAGATATACAATATAGTGCGTCAACACTTCCATACAACCCCCAATGCTCATTACAACTGCACTCCTTAATTCCTATCACCTATTTTGCCCACCCACTCCACCTCCCTCTCCTCTAGTAAGAGGATTATTATTATAATTAAGAGTCTGTTTCTTGGTTTGTCTTTCTCTTATTGTTTTCCCTTTGCTCATTTGTTTCTTTAATTCCACATGAGAGAAATCATATATGTCTTTCTCTGACTTATTTTGTGTAGCATAATACACTCTAGCGCCATCCATGTCATTGCAAATGACAAGATTTTATTTTTTATGCTGAATAATATATATATTCATTTTTTATGCTGAAATATATATATATATTTTATTCATGAATCAGTGGATACCTGGACTGCTTCCATATCTTGACTATTGTAAATAATGTTGCTATATAAACATAATGGTGCATGTATCCCTTTGAATTAGTGTTTTTGTATTCTTTGGGTAAATATCCGGTAGTGTGATCACTGGATCATGAAGTAGTCTCTTTATTTTTTATTTGTTTATTTATTTATTTATTTATTTATTTATTTATTTATTTATTTATTTGACAGAGAGAGAGCATAAGCAGAGAGAGCAGTGGGGCAGAGGGACAAGAAGCAGGCGCCCCACTGAGCAGGGAGCCCAATGTGGGGCTCAATCCAGGACCTCTGGGATCATGACCTGAGCTCAAGGTGGATGCTTACCCAACTGAGCCACCCAGGTCCTGGTAGTTCTATTTTTAACTCAAGAATATTTTTGAAGCATGAAAACTGGTAACACATTTCTATTAAGAATTTATTAATACAGAAGTTTTAATTTTTTTTTTTTACAGTTTAATGGACCATAAGTGATGAAAATTTGTGACTTGCTGGTTTATCTCATTTGCTCAATTGTTCCTGGGATGTTCAAATTTTGTTTCCAAGAGCTCTTTATGTATAAAATATTAATCTACCAATCACTAATCAAATGCTTGTATGCTACCTCTGCTTTTTAAAAAATGTCAATCCATGTTATAAAATTATGTAAATGTTCACCTGTATGGTTTCAGCATACTTTTGTTTTGTTTGTATCATATAATTTTTAACCATTAATTTTTTTCTTTCAATTCTTCAGTTCTTACTACTAAGCATTTAGTAAACATGATATTATTGATTTAAACTACAACAATTTTATTTATAAAATATTTAAATATTTGTAGGTATATTGCTGAGCTTTCCATTTCATGTTATTGTTCTAGTTGACTATTTTATCAGTATTTTAGTGTTCAGTAGTATGTTTCTTTAATTATTTTAGTTATATGATACATCTTAATATCTGAAAGTGAATTTCTCTTTTCAGTAATTATTTTCATCAAAATATTTGTGATTATCTTTGCCTTTTCTACATCCATATGAACCCGAGAATAAGTGTGTCAAAAGACCAGTATTCATGTTTGAAAGTCATGTTATATATTATATTTCATGTATATACTTACTTATAAAGACTTAGAATTTTAACTTCTAAGATGAGAAAACACATTTTTCTTCATACATATACATATTATTTCTTCATACATATAAAATAAGAATTCTAACTTCTAATATGAGAAAACACTATTCTTCATACATGTTCATACATGCATACATATATACATATTCATATTTTAAAATTTTATCATACACATCTACACATTTTTAGGGTTACTCCCTATAGTATATTTTTTATTGCTATACTGAATGTGATTGTCTTCATTTTCATTTTCTATAGGTTATCAATAGTGTGTTGGGAAGCTATTTAAACTTTGGATATTAATCTTTTTTATTTTTATTTTTTGAAAGATGCTATTTATTCTAGATATTGAGAGAGGAGGGGCAAGGTGGAGGGAGAGGGACTCCAGATTCTGTGCTGAGCTTGAGCTTAAAGCAGATCTCCATCTCATGACCCTGAGATCATGACCTGAGCCAAAATCAAGAGCCAGATGCTCAACCAAATGAGCCACCCAGAAGCCCTGGATATTAAACTTATAACCAGTCACCTTACTGAGGACTCCTAAATTCCCCTTAAATTTTAAGTAGACTGTCTTGGAAGTTACAAAATACTTGACTGAAGTAAGACAAATTATATTTAGAAATGTAATAGTTTAAAAGGTACTTTATTTTGCTTTACATATATGCAATGTCTAAAATTTTAAGAAAAATATTTAATTACAAAAAGGGGAAAGAATTTATTAGAATTATGCTAAGGGGCATGCTCCCCTAATAATTCTACTAAGCATGTTTCCAAAGTTTCAACTCTAAAAGTAAGGTTGGCTATAGTTAAAGTAAATGTTTAATAATATTAAAAATATATTCTATTTACTTTTTAGCATGAAGATACATGAAATTTAATCACATTTACTTAAACATCAATTTGGATGATGTCCTTACATTTTACGGTGCAGTGAATCTTATAAAAACATTGGCTTTACATTGCCAATGTAAATTCTAAAGCACAAAAAACCAAGAGCTTTAAACAAAAATAAAATAATTTTATTTTTATTAAATAAAATGAACACAATACAAGGAAATATGTATATTCGACTAAATATCTTTAAAGATAATTTTTAAAAAATTCTTCATATATTAATATATTTCTTTACTTTTTGTTTCTCGATTACATCAGTTATTTCGTCTTTAACAATATCTACCTTTTGCTAAAATCATATCAACAATGTATTTCTCAATTCTATAATGTTGTCCTTATTTTGCTTTTTAGTTTATAAATCTTTTTCTTCTGCCTTGTATAGGTTTGTTGTTTCCTTTCTAAACTCATCAGATAAATGTTTAATTCCTTTTTTTCCATTTATTATTTCTTGACAAAAAAATTCTATTTGTGTCTAACAATATGTATCTACTTCATAGATTTTGCTCTATTCAGGGTCAAGCACAAGAGTACTGATTTCCCAAAGCAGCCCAACCACCTAAGTCAAAACTTACCATTATCTGAGCAACATATTGATGAGTACTGAGCAGGAGACTTTTTGGTGTTTTCCATTTTCTAGAGAACCAATACACTACCGCCGATGAATGTGTGCTAAATAATTAATTTTGTTCAGTCCTCACAAATCAGAAGTTGTTCATTTTGGGGGAAAAAAAGGATATTTTTTGAAGTCATATTTACCACTCCCAACAAGAAAGGTTTTGTTAAAATATATTAAAATAGTTGAAAATGTTTAAAAATTGTGCCCCTTTGGTGACAAAAGACTATTTTAACTATCAAAATAATTTGTAAATGTGTGTTAAAACTATAGTAGGAAATGGCAGGCCTTCTGTAGGTCCAATGGCACAGCAAGAAATCAAACAGAAGAATCTAGCAATGATAAAAGAAGTTACTTTACATGATAGTAGGAACACCCTTGAGGGCTGATATTGTACCTCGCCCAACCTAATGATATAAGGAACAAAAACTCTTTTAATTCTTTCCTTTCTGATCTGGAAAGTTCTTTACTCCATGCAGGGTGCATGGACCACTTTAACTTTAGGCTCTACTTCATGAAGAACAAAAGAAGTATCAGAAAACCTCACTTGTTCCCTTGCATTTGTGTCTGGTGTACATATTCTGCGTGACTTTATGATAATTTGATAACAAACTGAAGGTAAAAAGTCTTCATACAAAAGGTTGTCAAGCGTGACAATATTCAAAGTAGAGCCAGCCCATTATTATCAGTTCTAGATCAGAACATTAGAAATGTGATTTTAAATTATTTTATATTTAAAATGTTTATACATTTGTGACTTATATACAAAACGATGTAACATAAGTGCTTATTATTCATTTTATTTCTGTTACCGGGACATATGAGTCATTGCTACATTCTTTTTTTAATAATAAATTTATTTTTTATTGGTGTTCAATTTGCCAACATACAGAATAACACCCAGTGCTCATCCCATCAAGTGCCCCCCTCAGTGCCCGTCACCCATTCACCCCCACCCCCCGCCCTCCTCCCCTTCCACCACCCCTAGTTCATTTCCCAGAGTTAGGAGTCTTCATGTTCTGTCTCCCTTTCTGATATTCCTACCCATTTCTTCTCCCTTCCTACATCTGAATCATCACACTATGACTCCAAATATGATAGGGAAGCCATTTATAAGCCATGTCCTAAGGAGCCTATTGAAGGCTTATTGTTTAGGGTCTATATCAAGTTTTATATATTTCGAGTAATTATATTTTTTAAGGAAAGATTTTTAAGTACTTGAGAGCAAATTAACATTTAACCTAATTTTTTCTACAAGTTTACATTTTTATCTTCACCAGATAGCTGAACATAAATGTTAAGCAGAATATGTACCGAGATTGATATGTTAATGCCCCTCTTCCCCTAAGATATTCACAACCTAGTTCCAAACCCCAGGAACCTACTAATGTTACCTTACATGACAAGAGATACTGCTAATTCAATTAAATTAAAGACCTTGAGACAGGGAGATCATCCTGGATTATCTGGCTCAATATAATCAATTTAAGTCCTTCAAAGGGGAGAATCTTTCCCAGCTGTGGTCAAAGGAAAATGTGGCTATAGGACAGTCAAATGCAATGTTGCCAGCTTTAAAGATAGCAGAAGGAGGTTATGAGCCAACGAATCTGGGGAGCTTCTAGAAGTTTGAAATGGCAAAGAAATGGATTTTCCCCTTGAGCCTCCAGAAAGGAGGGCAGCCCTAGGGACACCTTCATTTTAGCCTAATCAGACTGGCTTTGGATTTCTGACCTATACAACTATGAAATAATTTTATGTTGGGGTTCCTGGGTGGCTTAGCCAATTCAGTGTCAGATTCTTGGTTTCAGCTCAGATCATGATCTTGGGGGGCTTAGGATCCAGTCCCCTGTCAGGCTCCGCACTCAGTGTGGAGTCTGCTTCAGATTCTTTCTCCTCTCCCTGCCCTTCTGCCCATCCCCGTACTTTCTCTCTAAAATAAATAAAATCTTAGAAAATTAAAAATAATTCTAAGTTGTCTAAGGCACTAAATTTGTGGTAATCTGTTGTGGCAGTAATGCACCACTATCAACAGAAGTGTACTAAATTTATTTAAAAACTGCTCTTTTATATCATTAATATTATCAACAAACAATTAAATATTTTAATAGTGTTATATTAATTTCTTCTGAATGTGGGTTTTTTTTAAAGATTTTATTTATTTATTTATTCATGAGAGACAGAGACAGAGAGAGAGGCAGAGACACAGGCAGAGGGAGAAGCAGGCTCCATGCAGGGAGCCCAATGTGGGACTGGATCCCGGGACTCCAGGATCACACCCTGGGCTGAAGGCAGGCACTAAACCATTGAGCCACCCAGGGATCTCTGAATGTGGGGTTTTCATCGCAAACCTTTATTGCACTCTTGACTGAAGCCTACTGCAGTCAAATAACTGCATGTATATTTGTACACACAGATGTATATATGTGTATTTGTAGATTTTGCATTTTGATTAGACTTCATTTAAAATGCAAATGAGGAGGAACACTTCTAAACAACCGTTCCTTTGTAGTCTATACAATATTAGGCAATGTGGAATCTTATTATGTAAAGCTACCCAATATCTTTGTATAGATTTCTCTTCTTTTTGTCATTTTCCACATTCGCAGTGCAGAACCCAGAAAATTTCAATCTTCAGATTCCCTGAGGCTAGCTAGACTGTTGGCACCTCAACCAAGTTCTATTAATCGAGATATCTATGTAAATCTTGGTTTTAGGCACAAACAATATATGACGGGGGCCCTTTCTTGGGGAAAGCCCTTCACAGTGGTATAGACTGGACAGTGGTATGAAGGAATGGCAGAGTGGTTGAGTTTCTAGCATGTAATCCTGAATGTCATGGATGCTAAGCAGGGAAGGCAATGGAAGAAAAGCCTCTGTTGTTGACATTGTTCTTGACTGAGTAACTTCTGTGTCTGAGTCTCTGGACCTTGTGTTCATATCCTTGAAAAAATTATTTTTTTTCTGTAAAAACTAGCCATAGTGGGACCTGGTTCCTACAAATAAAAATTCTGATTGATTTTAACCATACAATTATTTTAAATACCTGCTGCAGGCAAAGGTGTGTCAAGGTGCCCAAGCAGTTCAGCATAGGAGAAATTATTTTGTTACAACTAGTAAATAATTGTGAATGTTTAATTTTGTATTAAGTTGTTAAATTTAAATTTATTAATTTTATATGTAAAGAGAAAAGAGATGCCATATAGAACAACACCCAGTTTGCATCAGAAATGAATCAGGTGAAAAACCAGGGGCATTCAGAAGAGCATTGTTTTGGTTAATAGTACTGTAGTTTAAATTTTGCCAATCATATTGGTAGACATGACATCTTGCATAATGCAGTAATAAATACTAGGTGTGAATGGAATTTTGAGTACCCGATAAGTAAGGCCTACAAATAACTGATTGAAACATGCAATGAACATGTAAGTACAAACTACTACCTGAAATAGAACAAGATAGTCAAGTTAAAAAAAAAGTGTCTATAAAAATAAAGCATCCATGCTTTAACCCAAGTGCCACTTCTCCAGGAAGCTTTCCCTGAGCTCTCCAACTAGATCAGAAATTCCTCTTACATATTTCCAAATCACTTGGTACTTGTTATTCATACTACTCAAGACTTCTAATTATTTACCTGCAAAGGATGTTATGTAGAGTACACTTATTAAAACATCATTGAATAATAGACTGATTGAGTCAAAAGTTTGGATGTTTATCCTGGCTGTTTCAACAAGTACTTATGTGAACTTGAAAAATTAAATTGATTTTTTGAGCCATTTTCCTGATCTATAATGTTATGAGGATTTTAAAAAATGAACATATTAAGTCTTAGTTTCATTTACTATCTATTTGTATATATTTACTTACAAATTTTATATATATAAAAGTTAAATATTTAAATTAACATATAACCACTGAACTAATTTCAGAAAACCAATGTCAAAAAAACAAGTATAGGGATCCCTGGGTGGCGCAGCGGTTTAGTGCCTGCCTTTGGCCCAGGGCGCGATCCTGGAGACCCGGGATCGAGTCCCACGTCAGGCTCCCGGTGCATGGAGCCTGCTTCTCCCTCTGCCTGTGTCTCTGCCTCTCTCTCTCTCTGTGACTATCATAAATAAATAATAAAAAAAAAAAACAAGTATACTGTGGGGTGCCTGGGTGGCTCAGTTAATTGAGTGTCTGCCTTTGGCTCAGGTCATGATCCCGAGGTCCTGGGATTGAGCCCTCAATGGGGAATATGCTTCTCCCTCTCCCTCTGCCCCTCCTCCCTAATGTGAGTGTATGCTCGCGCTCTCTCTCTCTCTCTCTCTTACTGTTTCTCAAATAAATAAATAGAATATTTTAAAAAATAAGTATACTAAAAAGTCAGAAATTTTGCAGCCTGGTGTTATGATTTCCACTTTTTTTCTAAATACAAAGGTAATGTAAGGTTGTTATAAAAAAATGTTAAGAAATGGAAATATTCTTCATGCCCTCTCTTTGATTCCTAGAGATAAATGCCAATAATGATTATGTCTGATATAACCTTTGTGAGCCATGTCTTCCAATGAAATATTCAGACAAAAATGTTACTATGAAAATTGTGATAATTTTCTAACAATTTTCAATTTTTGAAAAAGCTACAGATCATTTAGTTTAAAGACTTATAATTCCTGTTTTGTAAAAATTTTATGGTACATTTTTAGTAAGATCTCTTGTCTTCTACCACCAAAATTTTTATTTATGAATGTGTAGAGTATAGAACATTAAACATTTAAAGAAATGCTTTTAAATTTTCCAAATTACTCAAAGCATATGTTAACAAGTTTGTTGCCTTTATTTAATTTAATTTAAACTTTAAAAAATCACTTACCAGAAATGGTTTTCATTTAAACTTTCCATTTTAGGGTTTTCATAGATTTTTTTTCTTTTTTTTTGCTGCTATTTTAAGTTGTTCATCAATTCTTCTGGTACTTGTCAATGTCAGAGGTCTTACTCATCATGAAAAAAATCAGCTTATGGATAATCAGTAATTGACTATATCAAGTAATGATATAAACACAGAAAGGATTTGTCTCAGTTAATGAAATATGTCTTTCAAAACACCATGATCTTATGCACAATACCTTTTGTTTGGCAACTGTGTGGCATTGCTGGTGCTCACAGATACAATTTGAATGACATTATTCAACAAATAGATTTTTTTTCCAATACCTAAAAGATAAATCATGTAAAGAAAAAAAAATGTCAGAAGCATTTCTAGGCAAGCAATCCTCCTTCGTAAAAAAAAAATACTATAGGATAAATCTATAGCTACTTGATAATTATATGAAAATAAATTAATGTAGATTATGGAAATTGGTACGTAGTAATCATTCAATAAATAATGTTAGGCAATATAATATCAATTTTATTAAGATTTTTATTGATATCCAGAGTGGAAGATTTTATCCTGTGTCACAAACTCGACAATTCTAAATTAGTTTCTTAAAAATTTTGCAAAAATGAATATGTGGTCTTCAATTATTTAGGATCATGTTTCTAATTCATATTAAATTAGATAGGGAAGCAAAGAGAAAAATAAGCTCTCAATGTTTCTATACGTTGATTTGTGAATAAATGGATTATATTTTTCCATTTGTATGAGGGTTAAGTCTATGGAGTAATCTAACATAACTCAAAGTACAAATGGTATAGAAATAGGAAACATAATGCAGCTTCTAATGAAAGTGAATATGTGACTCAAAAAAATACCCATAAGAAATAGAGGATCAAGAATTTAAAAACTGTTGCTCTTCCACTATGTCCATTAGTATCCTCTGAACAGAGCCCAAGAGATTAGAAGTGCAAGTGACACCTCAAGGGAATGTTGAGGGAAGGGCACCAAAGATAAAGAAGGGGGAGCCGGAGTAGCTGGGAAAAGCCTTCAGAATGCAGAGCCAGTCTGGTCCTCTTGAGGAGAGAAATGGACAAAAGAGAGAATGAGGTACCAAAAGCCTTAGACCACAGCACAGTTCCAAGAAAGCTTGGACCAGGCAGATGAGGAACTGCTAAACAAACTTGATGTTATGAATTGTGGAATTGATCCTTATTAAGTTGAGCAAAGGGTGCTGGATGGTGTTCATGGTTCAACTGTAGACTGTAGAACACAAGAGAAACTATAAAAGATAAGTTTATTACTCACAGACCCTGGAAGAAGTTCTTGGCATGGCTCAAGTTAGAGTGTAGATAGGGAGAAGCAGGGATGCTTCTGCCTGGGATGCAAGACCTTGTTAGGGTCTATGGGTAGAGTGCGTTTGGAATTAGTCAATTCAAACCCAAAAAGCTAGGTTTTGGTATATTTCAAAGGGGTCTTATCTAAGGGAGACATAAAGGGAAAGTGCTGAGAGGCAGGAAAGACTTGATCATAAGGGCCATTAGGGATGTCCTATGAGGACTTATATCTGCGTGTGGCTGTGGGCCACTGTCTAGGGCCTGTGCTTGCATGAGAGGGCTAGTGTCAGTGAAAGGTCCCTGCTGGCCCCTTGCTAACAAAAGGAATGTCCATACAGCACTACCATGGAGTCGTTTAGCTAAACTCCAGACATGTACCTATAGCAGAAGTCCCAGATCAAGGGGGGGGTGGGTGGCCCCCTGCAGTATTTCTAGTCTCAGTTTCTGGGTGCATGCAGTACCAGGTAAGCAAGGTCTCAGTTGACCATTTTGACTCATTATATGAGGGTGGCTGCTGAAGGTTGTCAGCCAACTACACTTCCTGTAGATGGTTTTTCAAAGGGGTTTTGAGTAGGAAATCTCACTGCTACCTCACCACAAAAATATCTTTTCAGCAACATACTGACCAGCATCATCTAAATTGAGGATGCAAGCATATTTTTGTTAATATATAAGTTGTGAATAGTTGATTTAAAATTCTATTTCAAGTATTGTAATAATATGAAACCATGAGGAATGCGTGGGTGGCTCAGTGGTTGAGCGTCTGCCTTTGGCTCATGACATGATCTCTAGGACTAGGATCAAGTCCCACACTGGGCTACCCACAGGGAGCCTACTTCTCCCTCTGCCTATGTCTCTGCCTCTCTCTCTGTGTCTCTCATAAATAAATAAATAAATAAATAATAAAATAAATAAATAAATAAATAAATAAATTCATTAAAAAATACTTAAAAATATGAAACCATGATACAGGCATGACATAAATGCTGAAAGCACATTTTAATTTTGCCAGTATTTTCAGTATTTTCAAACTGTTTGCAATTGAGAGACTCTTTTATCTCAGAGCATCTACTTCTTTCTTCTTCAAATTTTCCAGTAGCCTAGAAGTCAGAAAACCCTAAGCTGCATCCTGACAGTATAATTAATTTGGATTACATTATTATTTTATATTTGAAGTACTTAAAAACTATAACTATTTAGAGCTAAAAGAGATCTTTAAAATTTTATTTCTGCCATCTTGTTTTACAAGGTTTGCCATGGATGAGTCACACAGTAACTGTTAGCAAAAGAAAAGGCAATGTCTCTGTCTCCTTGTCCCTAACTTCTATGGCTCTTTTATTATACATGTGAACCACATGTATAATTAAAAAATTCAAAGAAACTAACAAACTTTTTATGCAACTTAGGATTTTTTAAATCTTTATAAAGACCCCTTGCCAAAAATGTGATGTCATTGGAGTTAAGCTGAACACTCTTTCTTAGTACTTCCATTGTGAGAACTCTAAGACAATATATGTCATTTAGGTTAAAAACTCACCTTTAACTACTGTATTTTATCCAGAGTTTAGCATCACAATTACTACATCTAAAAGGACTGGCATGCATGAAACAAATTTTTCTCTTAGTTTTTGGCATCTTTGGTAGATGTGGGAGGAAAACCATGTGACTGAGTTATTTGAAATCTAGAATAAGAATACATAAGTATTTGACAAAATAAATAAGAAATGAAGATACCAAAAAAAAAAAAAATGAAGATACCTAAGACTGTTTTTGTTTGGTCTGCCAACTCCAAATATTTGCTTTTATGTAAAACAAGTACAACACTAAATAAGATATTGTTTAACTTATTAAACATATTAACGGGCTATTTTTTTTATATCATAAGGAAGCAGATATCTGAAAGAACTGCACAGAAAATAAAGGATGAAAAGTGATATGTTAGCCACATGTACCATGTTACTCTAATATCCAGAAAATTTTATTGTGCAGATCATATTTGTTATGTAATATGAAGCAAGAAATCCATTTTTCCCCTCCTTTCTCTGTTTTTCTTGTATCACAAGGTCAACTGCAGAAGAACAGTGTGTTGCTAGTGTGCCTGCCAAGTTTTAATTGAAATGTTGTGATAAATTTCACTGCCAGGTCAGATGTTATTTTCTGGTTAAGGAAGGTCAAGCTGGTCTCTTAAAGAACCACTTCTGATTTTTATAGTGTCCAGTGATTTGTTCCTGGAAGTTGATTTACCACAGATCTGACCTCCGTCCTCTCAGTTAACCTCTGCCCACATTTTCAAGTCCCCAGTTCACCTTCGGCCACTGGTAGGAAAAAGTATTTTATTAAACTAGGCTGCTCATTTTATTAGTGTGAAAATAGGCCTCCCCTAATCGATAGAACAGGAAGCATTCACTTTATTGCTTTAGACCAGAGACTAAAGGTCATTAAATGCAAATAGAATGATGCACATAACAAAAACCAGCAATAAATATTTGTTGGCTCAGCATAAAAATTTGGTTAACATACCCAAAAAACTCTATTCTCTTGAATGTATACATTAGGTTAATAAAAATATTAGAATTGTTGAAATTTAGGACAATTATATTTTGCATAATAATCCCTATAAATGCATAATTTTAAATTACAGATTCGATTTGATTTTTGAAAATATCTATCCCAACATTCTGCACAAGGATTGATATAATATCAATATTAATAAAGACCACAGCTTGTATTCCATAAGTTCAGAGTGGTATTTTTCATTTTAATTCCAGTATAATTAACATATGGTGTTACATTAGTTTCAGATGTACAATATAGTGATTCAGTAATTCTATGCATTATTCAGTCCTCGTCATGATGGGTGTACTCTTCATCCCCTTCACCTATTTCACTCATCTCCCCACCTACCTCCAAACAAGCTCAAAGTGATTTATTGTAATAAATACTGTAAAACTTCCTTTAGAGAGAATGCATTTTGGAGAATAATAGTAAACTGCAGAACAAGAGGAACAAGAAAGTGGCATTAACTTTTTCATTTCATTGATGGAGATGTTGTGGAGGTAACGAGCAATCAAGGAATATACACCCATTACCTTTGCCTTGCTATTTCTCAAGTTGACTAAAGGTTGGTGTGCTGACTATAATCGCTCAGAATCATCTGCTTTGGTATCATAGCCTGGCTTTGCAAGACCTACCAGATTCCATGGTTTTATTTCAAATATACCTCTCTGTTTTTAAGTTTTTAGTTAAATTCCAGTTAGTTGACACGGTGTTAAATTAGTTTCAGGTGTACAATTTAGTGATTTAACACTTCCATGCAATACTCAGTGCTCATCACAAGTACACTCCTTAATCCCCATCACCTATTTAACTCATCCCCCCATCCACCTCCTCTCTGGTAAACTATCAGTTCATTCTCTGTAGTTAAGAGTCGGCTTCTTAGGTAGCCCCGGTTGCGCGGCAGTTTAGCGCCGCCTGCGCCGTGGGGTGTGATCCTGGGGACCCAGGATCGAGTCCCACGTCAGGCTTCTTGTAGGGGGTGTGCTTCTCCCTCTGCCTCTCTGTGTCTCTATGAATAAATAAGCAAAATCTTAAAAAAAAAAAAAAAAGAGTCTGTTTCTTGGTTCGACTCTCTCTCTCTTTTTCCCTAGCCTCATTTGTTTTGTTTCTTAAATTCCACAAAAGCATCACTACGCCTTAGTAAGATTTTCAGTCTCTCATTAACACTTGAATATCCACTCACTTGAACAACAGCTTTACATTTATCATTTTAAGACTATTTATTTAGGTTGTTTATGACAGACAAATGTACACAAAAGCTAATATAATGATAATTTTTTTGGTCTACATTTACAATGTCTTATCAATATTGTTTGGCATATTTTTTTAAAGATTTTTTATTTATTTATTCATGAGAGACACAGAGAGAGGGAGGCAGAGACACAGGCAGAGGGAGAAGCAGGTTCCACACAGGAGCCAGACGTGGGACTCAATCCCGGGACTCCAGGATCACGCCCTGGGCTGAAGGCAGGTGCTAAACCACTGGGCCACCCGGGCTGCCCTTGTTTGGTATATATTTTATTGAAATATCATTTATACATACACACCATAGCAAAAACTCCCTATGATGAAGTTTTAATTAACATGGCAAAAATAAATGGATGATTGAATCTACATAAAACAGGCTTTTCTTTGAATAGTAGACAGGGGTTCCTGGTAAGAAATTTAGACATTTTAAACAATCTATCTACCTAAAGCTCATGATTGCTGTTGAGCAAATGATTGAGATGATTTAGAATTCAGCATTAAAGAATTATCACATTTGAATTTAGTTTAAATGAGCAAATGTACATAAAAGTATAAAACACAATATGTATATATTATCTTTATCATTTCATTGTGGATTTTATTCAGGATGCTTACTCAGCTAAATGTAATGTTTGTTTTCATTATCATAGAATTGCAATGTATCCACTTCAATGTTATACTTATTTATGTAAATTATTGGCGGTCTGAAAAAGCTCAGAAAAGTTTACCCTACACAAGTACAGTAGTGAATAGAATACTTTGTCAGTCCAATCATTTTATCATGGAAAGCAAGTAAGAAATTTATCTTTATAACAGAGGAGTAAGATGTTAACAATCAGTGGTCTATGGTCATTCAGAAATGACCAGTCTCAGAGGCTTCAAATATGCAAATTAAATTTGATTAACTTCTATAAAATTAAAGAAATAGATTTTGTGGATTTATAAGAGGGGACTCATAACTTGCATAATGAATTTTTTCATGTTCAACCAGTTACTTAAGCATGGTATACGAGGACAGAGACCATGGCAATGAAGAGGATGACCTTGGGTTTGATTTCCTTCAGACCACGGGTGGATGGAGGCCTAGGGAAGTAGATTTTAGAAGCTAATTTCATAAGCCCTGTGGCACAAGAAGTATCCTAGGCCTAGTTGAAAAGGAGTGGCAGAAAGTTGCAGAGGTATCTCTCCTCTCTCTGTCGGCTGGGAACTCACTACAAGGAGAAGCTTTTAGTTAAATTCCAGTAGAAACTTTGAATGACTGACACTTGGGATACTGTACTAGCAGTAGCAATAGAGAGACCCCTTTAAGTACTTTTGCTATGCTTTGTATGAAACAGGGCGAACCAAAGATGGGAAATGCACAGAGAGTGTTATATGGTAGTTAGAGTGGCCATACTGGTGACTGTCTTATTCCCATTTTGTAGATGAGAATATTGAATCAGAGATACAAGTGAATAAGTAAAGAGGGGAGTTGTGATTCAAACTTAGATAGTTCATGTTCTCAAGTGGTTAGCTCTTGTATCTCTCTCTCTCTCTCTTTTTTTTTTTTTTTTTTAGGTAAGAACATAAATTAAAAAGTTGGTTTCCAAGCACACAGGACTAGTAAACTCAAAGCTTAGATTTGAACTTAGGTCATCCTGCCTTCAAACTCAGTGCTTTTAATTATCCCATTATCCTGTAAAGTATGTGAGGAATGCCTGAAGTAGTAAAGATTCCAAGATTCAGAGCTTTTCTGTTCTTTTACTTTAGCTGATAGGGGTTCTCCCAGTGGAGAATGTTAAGAGTTGCCTGTACATGTTCACCAAATCAGCTGTAATTTGGCCCACTCTTTGTTTCTTAATATTTTAAGTAGCCAGTTACCTCAAAAGTAAGTAATTTATTCCAAGTTGCCTATTAAAATCAATATTTATGTAGAGCCTACTCCATATTGGGCATTATGCTAAGCTGTGTATACACTAATTCTGTTAGTCCTTACAACAATGCTGACAGAAATGCATTATTAACTTACTTTATTTTACAAACAAAAAGAAAACAAATTTGAGAAGCCTCACCTAAGGCTAGCCAGTGGACAAGGAACAAACCAGGTCTATCTGATGATGCTACTAATCCTACATCACCTTCTCTAGTAACCTTGAACTCACTAACTCCATGTTCTGCAGTTATATGGACACAGGTCTTCTATGGCATGATCTTGTCTGAGCTTGACTTTATCATGTTTGCTACTCTGCTCTATTTACCTATTTCTTGCTCAACGTTCGCGTATAATCAGTGACAAGAGGAATGCAAAATATGGAAACAAAGCAAAATGATAATGTGTATGTATGCAACACATATATACATAGTAGGCATATATGTACATTTTATATATATGTATATCATTAAGCATATGTATATTATTGTTAAAATATGTCTATGCTATATCAATCCCAAGATAGTTCACAAAGGCCAATGATTATTTTGTGAAATACACCTCATGTTTTATTTAATTCATATTTATTTCTTAAGGGAGCTGTAAACTTCAGTGTGCTTCTGTATTTCTCACCTGCTTTCATGTACTTTGTCCTTTGTGCTTATAAATTAATGAACTGCTATTTGAAAGCATGTCCTTTTTTTTTTTTTTTCCATCTGATGTTTAGTAGATGCCACCTGTTTCTAGTGGACAGGTTGTTTGTTGTTATCAGGGCACCATACAAAGTACAGCACGTATAAACACAGTGGTTGGAGTCTAATTACTTGAGCTCTTTATGGAGGTGGATCATCTCACAGCACAATGCTCAACAGGACAAAGTAAGGCCAATTGTCTTTTACAGCATCAGCTGCCGCCTGGAGTTTGGTGTTTTGCCACCGACACCAAGTCTTCTTTGTTTATCAGGTAATTAACGGTAATGATGTCTTGCTGCTTAGCTTTGTTGCGGAACCAAGGCTCCTTCTTTGTGGTTTTGGGAGAACTCCTAGTCTTAAGGCCAGTGGCTTGACTCATAAGCAACAGCAGGCAATTCTAGACTTAATTACCTCTCGGTTTTGTTCTTTACATTGGGCAATAAACATCCAGTCTAAAGGCAATTTGTGGAAGTAAAGGAAGAAAAAAAGGAGTGGTGCCTCCTCATGGCATTGCATCCATCAAATAAACTAACTTAAAAACATTTTGACCTTGAGTTTTTAAACATTATTGTAATTCCTCATTTTATAAAGAAAACCATTTTAAAGAAAGTTATTCAAATAAAACACAGCCCTACAGATAGGCAGCCTGTTTATGAAATATGAGGGGATTCAATTAGCCGTGAATGTATGAATGGTTGGGTTTATTTGTTGTTTTTGTTTTTTGTTTTTTTTTTTTTGTTTGGGTTTTTTTTGGGGGGAGTCTCTTTGGTCATCATTATTACTGTGGATTTCTATAACAAAACATATCAAAATAGACAGAAATGTCTTCAATGAATTATAAGCCTGTACTTAGGTGGCATATCTATGGGAGTGTGCCTCTCTGGGATGTATTTAGTATAGCTATGATTTTTTTAATTGTACATGATTGAATTTTTAGCAGAGTCAAACTAAAACGAAGAAATTACTACATAAGAATGAGCAAAGCTCTAGAACACCATATGTGGCTTTTATTTTTTCTTACAAAAAGCAGAAATATCTATTTCATTAGGAAGTCTTAAATAAAGTATATGACAGTTTTGGTTAAATTCTGATGATTATAGATCATTTTACATGGAAACTGTACATATTTGCTTCATTTCTTTAATCTCAGGAACCAAATGGCTATTAATATTTAGAGGGTTTTTGGTATGAAAACTGTTATAAAAGAAACTTCAGTATGCAATATTTGCTAGTAACTTTCAGTGCTTGTTCATGATTATTTGGAATATTTCAAATGCCAAAATCCAAAAAAAGAGGTAATTGTATTAATTATAAGCTGTAATATTATTACCCACACTATATTTTTCTAGATAGCCTTTGTGAGTAAATGACCAATCATTTAAAATAAAGTTTGTTTCAAAAAAAAAAAGATAAAATAAAGTTTGCTTATTCAGTGTTTATTCAGCATTTAATTATTCTATAAGATATTCCATACTTTGGTCCTTTTTCATTCAATCTGGCTTAAATCGTAGATTCTGCATATAACAGATCAAAAGGTTCAGTACATATTTCAAATAGTGAAACAATTTTCCTTCACATTTAACAAATTTAACTAAACCTTGAATGGAAGGTTTCATATAGAAAGGTAGGGTATTTGCATATAAATGTGATTTGGATGTCTTCTAAGGAAATTTTGCACCAGATATATTTAGTGATTTTTTTCAGATATATTTAGTTTTATGAAATTCCTTCATTATCATTCGTTTGAAATATTCATACTTCTTACTAATGTTCCTCAGGTTTTCATGGGTGGAATATGTTTTCTAAAGATGATGCATAACCTCCTCAATATAAAAACAAACACTGCTTTCTTTGGCATTCAAGTAACCTTTTCCATTTTTTAACTACATTTTGAAAAATGAGTTTTACATGCCCATTGAATTTTATCACATTTTATATGGGGATAGAAAAATATTTTTTTTTAATTTTTTTTTATTCTTTATTTATGATAGTCATACAGAGAGAGAGAGAGAGGCAGAGACACAGGCAGAGGGAGAAGCAGGCTCCATGCACCGGGAGCCCAACGTGGGACTCGATCCCGGGTCTCCAGGATCGTGCCCTGGGCCAAAGGCAGGCGCCAAACCGCTGCGCCACCCAGGGATCCCTAGAAAAATATTTTAAAGTTAAACAGTATCCAACTTATTAAGTACAAAATATTTAAAAAATTGTCAGACTTTCATTGCATCTATAATTTATCATAAGGCTGTCATTAAAGCCTATGGGAACATTTGTGTTGAAAAAAAGGGGTTTGAATTATTTTTTCCTGAATTTACTCATTATTGAATTACCATGTTTAAAATTTATTCTACTGAAAGAATAGATTATTCTAGGTTATTCTATCTAATGAATATTCAAGTGGGATAGTGTGTGGAGGTATATGGCTTATAGAAATTTTGAAATCATGTGAAGGTGACATGATATTGATAATTTATCAGAATTTATTTGCAGAACTCATGAAATAGTTCTCTCTTTTAATTTAAATATTTTTTGTAGCTTCAAGGTTCATAAAGGAACCAAGAAGTTCTTCATACCCTTGTTTCATATTTTCCTCATACATGCAATAAACATAAAGGGTTTAGACTGAATTGGCTCTTATTAAATCATAGCTATTATTAATTCATATCACAATGATTATTATAATTTATTATTTGTGAAAAGAGGAACATTGTAGTAATTGTCTTTGGACATATGCTGTCAACTGAGAAAAAAATAGTTTACATCTAGGAAGAATGTTTATGACTATTACTTTTGGGAAATAACACTATCACCATGAACAATATTCACCAGATGAAGGCTAGAAAGGGAAAAGTATAGTTCTGGTATCATCCCAATTTTCTTCTAATTGATATGCTTTGTGCAGAGTTTATTTTCCACGTTCTAAACCAGCACAGGAATAGTGAAGGATGCACTCATTTCACTCATTTCTTTTTTTTTTTTTTTTTTTTTTTTTTATGATAGTCACACAGAGAGAGAGAGACAGGCAGAGACATAGGCAGAGGGAGAAGCAGGCTCCATGCACCGGGAGCCCGACGTGGGATTTGATCCCGGGTCTCCAGGATCGCGCCCTGGGCCAAAGGCAGGCACCAAACCGCTGCGCCACCCAGGGATCCCAGGATGCACTCATTTCTTAATTGAAAACCAGGTTACACTCTGCAAATGCAAGAAAGATATCCCTAAAATCATTTTCCACTTAAGCAATTTTTTTCCAAGAACAAAATGTTTTGGCAATCAAATGTTTAGTGAAACAATAACAACAGGCAACCCAGCTGATGTTTCTTTGTTTAATTTAGATATGTGGGATGGAACTATTTATTTAGACATGGACTTAGGGACTTCACTTGAGCATCTGTAGGCACATTCTTTGTTGATTTGGACAGTAAGGATAGATTCATACACACATATGCACAGAATATTCATAATAATATTTTAGTAATTTTAACTGAAGTTAAATTTTGAACTCAAATAAGAATCTTAGAAAATACACATGTGATCAAGTTTTTAGGTAAGGATGAAACTTCTGAACTTGATGGAGACAGTGTTCAAGTTCCTGATAATCAGCAAATACTAAGCAGATTATTTGCAGTTTTTCTACCTTACTTCCTTCCTTTCTTTTTTCCTTTCTTCCTTTTTTAGGCATTTCAACATCAAATTGCTTTTACATTTTCCTCACAATCCATGGAAAAAAAAGAAAGTAGGAAAGATAATAATAATAATAATAATAATAATAATAATAATAAATGGTGATGGTGATGATACATTTTGACCATCTTATTACTTTCCCCTTATTCATTTGGAAGCTACAGTGGAGTCTTAACCACCCCATAAATACTTATTTAGTAAAAGGAAACAGAATATATTTTCCCTCAGACTCTCTGCATTGATATATTGAAATAGGAGGGAAGAAAAAAAAAGGCCCATAATGCTTCATTAGTTAATTGTGCAGAGTACAGCTCTTTAGGGGTAAACAAGTGAAGGACATTTGCTGAATGGCCCATCCTCGTCACGCATATTATGGCCTAATGATGCTAGTAATGGTAGGAGGCTCCTGGAGAGTCATCTGTCAAATTAGCACATTGAATTATTTATTGCCTCAGAGTAAAATTGTTGAAAGGTAGCAGCTGAGACATGGTTTTTATAAATCTAAAATTCAAGGGGAAAAAAACTAAAAAACTCACACAGCTGCTTTGAGGGTACGTGTGCTTTTTAACACTTGGCATTTATAAGCACAATGGTCTTTATTGGGTAAACAGCTTATTTCTACCTTTAAATCTGATATTTAGTGTATGTGTGTGTGTGTGTGTGTGTGTGTGTGTGTGTGTGTGTAATCCTGAGTATTTCCTGCTGGTAGTTTTAATGGAAGAAACTAAAATTCAAATAAGTTGTTATTTTAAGTCTTCATAACTCATTTCCACTATATTACCTATGTACAAGACACATACATAGGTACCTATGTACCTATGTCTTACATTATGTAAGACAAAATGCCAATTTTTACTAGGCTCTGTGACCAGAAACTAATACGGAGGGTACAGTTCTTTGCTTCCAGGTTGTGCAACTGCTCATATTTCTGTTCTAGCACAAAGTTGTCCAAGATAAAGAAAAGTCTGTCTTCCTGGTACTTAGGGGAGACAAACCTATGCTCAGTTCTATGAAACACGACAATAAGTATGGTAAGAAACACAAATTTGGAGCAATGTAAGCATTTGAAAGCCTGATCAGGCTAATACATTTGGAGGTGTTTCAAAAAATATTTTGTTACTTATTCAGTATTTATATAGCAGATGTGGGCAAGAATTATTTTTTTCTATTAACAAATATATAGAGAAACAAATTCACTTACCAGTGTCTTCCACTGATAATAAAGTCATTGTTATGGAAAAAAAGGAAGAAAACAGCTTACTGATTCTCCTGTAATAGTAGTAATGGTAATGGTAGGAGGCTCCTACTATCTTTTTCTTTTTCTATATTTCTTTTTTTAAAATTCCTTTTATGAATGAGACAATGATTTGAGAAAGTTGAAATTTTGATGATGAACTAGAGCATGAATTTTAAATAAGCAAAGCTATATTACATATTATTTGTTCTCAGTAGTAATTGGATGATCTTCCAAAAACATTACATCTGAATCACTACGTGCAATTGAAGATACATGTATATATACATCCTTTTGGTCAGAAACAGCTCCATTTTATTCTAGTGACATTCTGGTACACTGAGACTGGCACCTGGCACCTCCCAGTTGGCTAGTCTCTCACTGGGCAAGGGATCAGAGAAAAACTCACATTAGGTCAAGGTTTTTAAGTATGAATGGGATAGTGATGGTTGGAGAAAAAATATATGTACCAATGCATCCTGCAAAAAAGCAGTCAGGAAGAGGGTATCAATTAATATATACAAAGGAAAATTAGTCTAAAAACCAAGTTGTGCAAGATCATGAAATGTTTTAAATATTCCATTTAGGAATATACAGTTTATTTTTAGGGAAAACCTAACAATTTTCTTTTATTTTTTAAAAGATTTTTATTTATTTATGAGAGACAGAGAGAGAGAGAGAGGCAGAGACACAGGCAGAGGGAGAAGCAGGATCCATGCAGGGAGCCTGACGTGGGACTCGATCCCAGGTTTCCAGGAATAGGCCCTGGGCCGAAGGCAGTGCTAAACCGCTGAGCCACCCAGGCTGCCCCAATAATTCTCTTTTAAGCATTGATTGAAGATCCTTAAGCCATGTTAGGCACTACACATATAATCCAGACAAGAAATAGGAAGCATGTTTGCTAAGATAATGGTGGCAATACTTGAATTAAAGAGATCCATTCAGCAGAAGATTCTTTAAGAAAATATTAATGCTATGCATGGGAAAACACAGCATAAACTTTCAAAACTATATGCATTCTGTTTTTCCTTATTATCACCACCATGACTACCACAAACATAGGGTGACATTGCAGAGGGTAGTTAACAGAGAAAGAGAAAAAAATGTAAACCAACTGTTCTCCCTCTGTCCTAGGATAATAGTGAAGGCTACTAAGCAGAAAAAAATTCTTGGGAGAGGAGCAAGTTTGGTAATGCAGATAGTAAGATTCCATTATGGAAATTTTGACTGGAGATGTAGGTAGTTAAGGTATTCAAATAGAAATGTCCAGAAAGTTGATGAAAGTGGAAGTGTAGCTCAAAGAGAAGTGAGGGGAAAATTTGCAGATTAAAAACTAGAAATGGCATTCATACAGGTGAGAAGTCTTGAGAAGAGCTAAATTGGTTATTTGGTGCCATCTGACCAATGCAAACAGTTTTTGCCTGCATATTTTATTTTGAGAATGTGGACATAATAAGTCAGTACTGTTCTTATCATGGCAACAATTTTCTCATCAAAGTCTTGTTTTTCCTGCTGCTGTTACTATTTCAATTCTTTATGTTTTGGCTCCTCTTTCTAAGATATTTTTTACTGCCTCTCTCTTTTTGTGTGTCTGTGTGTCTAGTGGCCCAAGATCTTCATTATTTAGCTTTTCTCTTTTAACCTCTTCCAAGGAACAGTAAAGTGAGAAAATATTTTGTTTTAGATCCTTAAGTATTTTTTAAAATTTTATTTATTTATTTATTTATGATAGTCACACACAGAGAGAGAGAGAGAGAGAGAGAGAGAGAGAAGCAGAGACACAGGCAGAGGGAGAAGCAGGCTCCATGCACCGGGAGCCCGATGTGGGACTCGATCCCGGGTCTCCAGGTAGATCCTTAAGTATTTTATATGCATTATCTAATCTCATTAGAAATTTATGGGGAAACTGTTATTCCCAGTTTGTAGTTGAAACTGGCCCTCAGAAAAGCTAAAGAACCTGTCCCAAATCATGCTGCTAATGATCCCAGATCTGTTTATTCCCAAAGTTTTGATTTTGCTCTTTTGTTATTTCTATCTCACATTGTCTCTTGCTTAGGCACTTCTCTACTATTTTTTCTACCATCTCAGCTTATTACTCTCATTCCTAATAATTCTCCTTAATCCCTTAGGTGAATTCCACTTTTCCTTCTCTTTCATTAAACTCTCTTATTCTAGATTTACTCCTTCAGTTGGCAGCATTCCTCATTCTGCTGCTTGGTGCATTTAAATCTTCTCTTTGTTTTTTTTCTTATACTGATCTACTAAAATACCACCAATTATAGTAACTCAAGAATATTTAAAACACTTTCTTCTTTGAAATGGACAATGTGCTGGAAATCGCCCCAAATCTCCCCTTTTCTCACCTATACTCAGAAGAGAGAGCCAGAATCTCTTGCTTATGTTTCAAGGGCCACACAGTGACAACAAGGTGGCGAGGTGTGTGCCATTTGTCCAGAGAAATCACCAACAGCTTTTCTGCTCATAGGAATACATTTTAAGCTGCATTGTTATTTTTTGTATCCACGTACTAGTCATATGTGGTCCACTGAATAGTTTAAAAATGAAGATTTTATAAAGATTAGAACTGCTTCAAGCAGGTATATTTAAAATAGTTTTTAAGAATAGTTATCTATAACAAATTCAATGTGAAAGTTGGATTTGACTGATAGGATATGCAGCTGATGTTTATTGACATTCAGAAAACCAGAATTTTCTCTATCATACCAGAACAGCTGTAAGACCCTAAAAGAAGTGTTGAAACAGCTTACATTTAGCTCCCTTTGGAAGATGGCTAAAATAATTTCACATCTAGGAGCTGCAGTTGAAATGCATGGGGGAAGATTTTGTAGACAAACTGGGGTTTTATTTTTAAACTATATAATTTAAAAGGAACCATATATATATACACACACACACTGTAAGACTGGAGGGAGTGGTGTTAGCGATCCAGTAGGTGGCGATCTTCCCTCAGAATAAGTGTCAAGACAAGGTCCCAGTTTGGGTTTGGGATGTGCTGCTTGCCTAAATTTACACTGAGGTTCTGCCTTCAAAAGTTCAAAACTCCAACAAAAGAGCAGTTTTCCTTACATGTTAGAATTTTTTCACTCTCTTAGTGGAATACATTCTAGTGACTCTACCTTGTTCCACCAAACTAAAATAGGCATTCTTGGTTCTTACGTTTTTCTTGTCATTAGTGATAGAAGTATAGCTATATTAGTATACATCTCCATCATCCTTCTCAAAAGGATGGGTCCGTATTCATGAGCTATATATTAGAAACTCCTCTTTGCCAAAGACCTATTTGTAACACTTTCAAGAGAGTAAATGAGAATCTGTAAAATGTCATTACCTTTGCAATGTTTAAAATTTAAATGATTTTGTAGATTATACCTGACTATCCACTATATCTATTCCACTCATTAAGGAATTTAGAGTTTAAGATTTTGAAAAGGCTTGTGCAAAATAACAAAAGTAGGGGCAGCCTGGGTGGCTCAGTGGTTTAGTGCCTGCCTTCAGCCCAGGGCCTGATCTTGGAGACCTGGGATTGAGTCCCATGTCAGGCTCCCTACATGGAGCCTGCTTCTCCCTCTGCCTGTGCCTCTGCCTCCCTCTCTCTCTCTGTCTCTCATGAATAAATAAATAAATAAATCTTTAAAAAAAAAGTATTTTCCATCCAGAAGTTGTTTTTTTTTTTAAAGTAGATATTATGAGGAAAGACAAAAGTAATCAGAACAAGGACAGAAGGAATTGGAGAGAAGATTTAACTTGGAGAGAAGATTTACAGATGCATTTTACTATGCTGTAATACTATATTTTGTTGTAAAAATTTTTGATGCTATGCGATGTAATTATTACTGATAGGATTTTAATTCTATTTTTCCTAGCAACCTTGGGATAGGCTAGCTGTAATCTTTAGTCTTCTTTATAGATTTGTTATTGCTTTTAATCAATCCATTATTTTATCTTAAGTAATTATTCTTAATTTGGTACTTGATCTCAGGAATACTACAATGGTGGTGTTACTACTGTTAGTAACACTCACCTCTTCTCAACTGCTGTGTTGAAGAGGGAATTGTGCTTTCCTGTTCCCTTGATGCTATATGTGGGTGCAACTCACTTTAGCACAGGAATGTGTGTGGAATTGACTTATGTCTCTCTTGAGCAGAAACACAGAATTGCCGACATGAGAGTTTCCAGATCGTGGCTTCTGTGTCAACCTTGGTCGCAGTTATTTATTGAAGTCAAAGTGGAAGGAAGTCCCCAGTTTACCACAGTAGGCACAGAGCATGGTCATGGAACAAAGCTTTCTCATAAGCTATTGAGATGTGAGATTTGTTTGATAGCTTGGTATAACTCAACCTATCCTAATACCATAGAAATGAATTAAATTTAGTAGTGTGGGAGAGATGATAAATTATGACAAATCATATATTCTGCTTCACTCTCCCCTTCCAGGGCAGGAAAACAAACAAACAAAGAAGCTGTAATGCACGCATAGGCAACATATATTATGGAAGTGCACTGAAATTATCTCAAACTGCCAAAATATTTTCTTAATTTGGAGGAAGTAATTGCATCTCTGTTCTCCCTCCCATGTGAGTGAAAACCAGACCCTTCCATAATCAAGCAACAGTCTTATTTTCTCAGTAAGTTTAAGAATCTTCTGGCAGATGATACTCCAGACCAAAACTAGGAAATTAGACATTGAACAGAAAATACAGATAAGTTGGACTTCAGGGATAAAACAAGAGAATTATAATTGGCACATGGCAATTATTAATGCTTGTTAGATGTTTACCACAGTATACCTCTACTGCAGAACCTTTCAGATGCTTCAGTATTCATTGTGGGTTTCCAAAAATAAAATATAGCATTGCTGGCAATGTCAGAGGGCTAATGATTTCTCTGAAATATCTCACTCTGACTTGTGTTTTAACAAAAATATTTCCTTATAAAAATCATAATTTAACCATTGCAGAGAAAATGTCCTTCATAATCATTTCCTTTTAGGAGCACGCCTATGAAGGAATGAGAGATTTGTAAATGACTTTTTCTTTTTTAAAAAAAGATTTTATTTATTTATTCATGAGAGACAGAGAGACAGAGAGAGAGAGAGAGAGGCAGAAACATTGGAAGAGGGAGAAGCAGGCTCCATGCAGGAGGCCCGATGTGGGACTCCATCCCAGGATTCCAGGATCATGTCCTGAGACAAAGGCAGATGCTCAACTGCTGAGCTATCCAGGTGTCCTGATTTTCTTTCTTTCTTTTTTTTTTTAATAAATTCATGGTTGTGTCTAAATACTATCATAGCACTCATTTGCATTCTAGTATGTTTCCTGATTGGGAAAAGAAAAGAGGAGTTGAATTTAGTAGCTTGGAAATTTCACACCATCCTGGTGTTATATCCTTGGTGAGTGTTGAGTATCTAAATTCCATTCTTCATTCATTAGGACGTTAATCAAGAGTTGAAACCTTTCTTGTTGGAGTACAACTTCATTACCTGATTTTTCTATTTGGTTAATAGTTGATGGTTTAATTTACACCAATTATTTATTGCATACCTGATACAGGCCAGACTCAGTGTTTAACACTTAGAAATACTAATTTGAAGGATACATGATACTTATTCCAATAAAGGTCATTATTTATCAGACAATATAAATGACTTGAATGTACTATAAATGTAAAAAATAAGGTATCTTCAAACGCTTTGGATACTAAGACAATGAAGCATTTCATGGCATTCTAAAGAACGATCAGAAACACAAAGTTCGCAAAGCTCATGTGATTATTTGGAGAACTATATGTGGTATACTGTGATTCAAATGGCCTGGGTGATTTGGGATATAGGACTTACATAAGAATATTTCTTGATTTAAAATAAATGCAACTTTATAACCTTGTTTAAGAAGGAACACTTGGAAAAAACAAAAAAAAAAAAAACAAAAAAAAAGAAGGAACACTTGGGGCATTTAAAGATAGTAAATAACTAAACATCTTTGAAATTCACCAAGTAATATGCCCTGTAAATACCTACCACAAATGATCCAAATAAGAGGCAGATTGGAATAGTATGGTGGATGGATGGGGCCATAGTAGAGATGAAGTATCGAAAGGCTCTGAGACAAAAAGAGGAAAGACATTTATCTCTCTTAAAACATGAACAAAAACCCTTTTTCAGAAATAATTTTTATAACTGTTAAATAATCTGTCATGCTTGCTTATGATACACAGTTATAATTTAGTTCTAGAAGTTTTGCATTTCTTGTAAACCTTGGTGTAACTAGGGTACCAACTTATGTCAATGAAAAGTTATCACTATATATTTCCCTGAAAATAAACATTTTTATATAAATGATTAAGAAATACATCTTATATTTATGCTTCATTTAGTTAACCATGTCTAACATGTCTAAGGAAACACTTGTGGCCTGAAACTAACCTAAAGAGACTTTGAAGGGCAAGAACCGTGATTATCTTCTTAGATGTGCTGCTTAATCAGAGATTCCTTTTTGCCATGAGAACAACTCATTCCTATATTTTCTTTATCTCATTTTTTCTCCTGGATAATGAGTCTTGCCATCAGTCAGTGAAGCAGGAAAAATCAATGTTAGATATCTAACATGATTTCATGCAGTGGTAGAGATGGCTCCCTAGTAAATACCCACCCCAAAATTCTCTTTTATTTTTTGTAGCAATATTCACAGATAAACAAAGCTTCTGGCCATGAGAAAGCCTCCCGCTGCTTTTAAGCCTTAAGATTGGGCAGGGATAATTCCTCCACCATCTCTTAGTCTCATTTTCTGCCATTCTCATTCACTGACCTATTTCAGCCTATAGGCATTAAATCTACCTATGGGTGAGACGTACCCGACATTCACCCAAACTTCTACCATAGTTTTCAGTCTGCCTTTCTTGTACAGACATTTCTTACTTACCTTTGGTTAACTTGTCACTAGACCTTTCTACCACAACTGGCACACACTGATCAACATCTCATAATATGCATAAATATAAAGCAATATGACTGGCTGACAGAGGAGCCTATAGAAAAAAATATATTAGGTGGTGGATAAGGCTACCCACTGGCTCCATATACAATATGACTTTATAGCATAGGCACGAGCAGCAGCCAAGAGCAGAGTAGCAACAGCACCCTCCAAGCTTATTTGGCATAATCCATACGTTGCCAAAGTATCACAGGTAAATTCCAAAGATGGAACTATTCTCAAGTGATCTCTTTAGGACAATGAGCTCCCCAAACAGCGAGCTCCTGAAATCCAAATTCAGCCTTTGTCTCCTTCAGAGGAAATCAATAAGGTATTCCACTTCAAGAACAGGCACTTTATAACCAGTGTTTAAAGATCTCTTCGGGGCTACTGGCAGGTTTTCCTTGTGCCAGGACCTATTTTTACATAGTGACATACAAGTGTTTGTGGTGACTAATTGACTGCTGCAGAATGATGTCAGTCCAGTTGTGTGCAGGTATCTGAAAGGTGAGCCAATTGAATCGAGACATTAAAATCATACATTGCAAATACAAATTAAAAAAAAAAACATTTAAGGCTTTCCCTCTGATTTATACCTCCATAGCAAATTTAACACTGACAATTATTGCAGGAACTCTCTCGCTTCTAAATACTAAACAAACAGCAACAACAACAAATTATAATGATTATATCCATTACATCCAAATAGTTAAATAATGTATTGCTAATAAATGCAAATTTGAACCCTTCATTCAAAATAACTAAAGCCAGGGATTCCTGGGTGGCTCAGGAGTTTAGCCCCTGCCTTTGGCCCACGGTGTGATCCTGGAGTCCCAGGATCAAATCCTGCATCGGGCTCCCTGCATGCAGCCTGCTTCTGTCTCTGCCTCTCTCTCTCTCTCTCTCTCTCTCTCTCTTTCTGTCTCTCATGAATAAATAAATAAAATCTTAAAAAAATAACTAAAACCAACTCAAGGAAGCTATTGCACACAGGTCTGGAGGATTTTGTAATATTGCTCCAAGATGTTTTGACTTCAATAGGGTATACCATGAGTTTCTTTGCATTAATCAGCTCTGCTAAATGAAAGAACTAAGTTCTGGTGGAAAATATATGCATAAAGTTTCATTTGTATAAAAAGAAAAATGTAGACAAACTAAAAATTGCTAATCTTAGGACATTTTACCATCACTAAAATTTGATAGAAATAGAAATGATCAATGCCATGAAGTTGAGAATTTCCAACCATCCACATATTACATTCCAAATGTAATTTCTCCTAATTTTTAAGAATCAAACTTAACCTAGTTTCTGAATGATTTAAGAATGAGCATATCTATAGACTTATAATAATCAACTATATCAGCCTGATATATTACAAGTGCATAAAGAGAAGCATGTGATTTTACTTTGACAGGCAATTCTCAGCATTCATTGAACAAATACATATTGAGTTGTCATTAGGTTAAGCCTCAATAAGACCAAAACATCCAATCCCTTATTGGAGGAATATTTTTTCCCACTAGAATTATAGTTTGGGTAGACATAAAATAAGCCTAATGAGCTTATAACTGAAATTATAAACTGACCATGCAGAGGTTACAATGCAGACTACATATACTTTGGGGCCTCATGGGGTTTTAAAATATTTGAAGTGGCATTTGAAAATGGACAGATTTCACATTCTAACCTGACTTCCTCGCTTCTTTATGAAATACCAGAAGATGGCCAAAAATACATGGGGCTGAATAGCACAGCACATTACTCTCCAGTTTTTAGTGGTCCCCACTCCTTGCCAACACCCCACTGATTCCACTCATCTGTATCCCAGGCCTGAGCCTGAGATGCTTGAGTTTTAAAACCCTTAGATAGATTCTTTCACAAAAGGTGGAATGAGTTATGTGCGTCTGCCGACATGTGTCATCCCCTTGGTCACCTACCTCAAGTAATTTTTTCTATTTCTGCTCCCAATTCTTTTTTGTTGCTGCTGTTTCAAATTTTTATTTAAATTCTAGTTAGTTAACAGATAGTGTAATATTGGTTTCAGAAGCAGAATTTAGAGATTCTTTATTTACATACAACACCCAGTGCTCATCACAAGTGCCCTCCCTAATCCATCACTCATTTTAGCCCAACCCCACCCACCTCCCCTCCAGCAGCCCTCAGTTTGTTCTCTATAGTTAATAGCCTGTTATGGTTTGCCTCCCTCTCTCTTTTTTTCCCCCTTCCTTCTGGTATGTTCATGTGTTTTGTTTTTTAGATTCCACATATAAACGAAATCATATGGTATTTGTCTTTCTCTGGCTGACTTATTTCACTTAGCATAATACACTGTAGCTCCATCCGCATTATTGCAAATGTCAAGACTTCATTATTTCTGATGGCTGAGTAATATTCCAATATATGTATATACCACATCTTCCTTATCCATCAACCCATGGACATTTGTGCTGTTTTCATAATTTGGCTACTGTTTATAATGCTACAAACATAGAGGTGTGGGTATCCCTTCAAATCACTACTTCTGTATCCTCTGGGTAAATCCCTAGTAGTGCAATTGCTGGATCATAGGATAGTTTTATTTTTAACTTTTTGAGGAACCTCCATTCAGTTTTCTGGAGTGGCTGCACCAGTTTTCATTCCCACTGACAGTGTAAGAGGGATCCCCTTTCTCTCCATCCTTGCCAATATCTGTTGTTTCCTGTGGTGTTCATCTTAGCCATTCTGACAGGTGTGAGCTGGTATCTTGTAGTTTTGATTTGTATTTCCCTCATGATGAATGATGTTGAGCATTTTTTCATGTGTCTGTTAGTCATTTGTATGTCTTCTTGGGAAAATGTCTATTCGTGTCTTCTGCCCATTTCTTAACAGGATTATTTGGGTTTTTTTGGGCATTGAGTTTGAGAAGCTCTTTATATATTTTGGATGCTAATCCTTTATCAGATGTGTCATTTACAAATATCTTCTATTCCAAAAGTTTCCTTTCAGTCTTGCTGATTCTTTCCTTCACTGTGAAGAAGCTTTTTTATCTTGATGAAGTCCCAGTAGTTCATTTTTCATTTTTGCTTTTGTTTCCCTTGCCTGAAGAGATGTGTCCAGTTAGAAGATGCTATGGCTGATGTCACAGAGATTACTGCATATGTTCTTCTCTAGAATTTTGATGGTTTCCTGTCTCACATTTAGGTCTTTCATCCATTTTGAATATGTTTTTTTTGTATGGTGTAAAAAAGTGGTCCAATTTCATTCTTCTGCATGTTGCTGTCCAGTTTTCCTAATACTGTCCAAGAGACTATCTTTTTTCCACTGAATAGTCTTTTCTGCTTTGTTGAACATTAGCTGACCATATAGTTGTGCCTCATTTCTGGGTTTTCTATTCTGTTCCAAGGATCTATGTGTCTATTTTTGTGCACTACCAAACTCTTAATCACTACAGCTTTGTAATATATCTTGAAGTCTGGAATCATGATGCATCCAGATTTGCTTTCTTTTTCAGATTGCTTTGACTATTTGGGTTCTTTTGTGTTTCTATACAAATTTTAGAATTGTTTGTTCTAGCTGTGAAAATTGCTTGTGGTATTTTGATAGAGATTGCATTAAATATGTAGATTGCTTTGGGTAGTATAGATATTTTAAAATATTTGTTCTTACAATCTGTGAGCATTGAATGTTTTTCAAACATTTCTTTGTGTCCTCTTCATTTTCTCTCATAAATGTTCTACAGTTTTCAGAATATAGATCTTTTATCTCTTTGGTTAGGTTTATTCCTAAGCATTTTATGGTTTGGGGTGCAATTATAAATGGAATCAATTCCTTGATTTCTCTCTGTTGTTTCATTATTGATGAATAGAAATGCAACAGATTTCTATACATTAATTTTGTATCCTCCACCTTTACTGAATTCATTTATCAGTTCTAGCAATTTTTTGGTGGAATCTTTTAAGTTTTCTACATAGAGTATCATGCCATCTGCAAATAGTGAAAGTTTGACTTCTTCTTTGCTGATTTGAATGCCTTTTATTTCTTTTTGTTGTCTGACTGCTGAGAGGAGGACTTCCAGTACTATGTTAAATAATCATACTGAGAATGGACATCTTGTTCCTGACCATGGAGGAAAAGCTCTCTGTTTTTCTGCATTGAGGTTGATATTAGCTGTGGGTCTTTCATATATGGCTTTTATGATGTTGAGGTATGTTCCCTGTATCCTTACTTTATTGAGGGTTATTTTTTAAAATCAAGAATAGATGCTGTTCTTTGTCAAATGCTTTTTCTTCATCTATTGAGAGGATCATATCATTCTTATCCTTTCTTTTATTAACGTGCTGTATCATGTTGATTGATTTGTGAATATTGAACCCACCCTTTGCAGCCCAGGAATAAATCCTACATGATTGTGGTGAATGATTCTTTTAATGCACTATGAATTCAGTTTTCTAGTATCTTGTTGAGAATGTTTGCATCCACGTTCATCAGGGATCTTGGCCTGTAATTCACCTTTATAGCAAGATTTTGTCTGATTTTGGAATCAAGGTAATGCTGGCTTCATAGAATGAGTTTGGAAGTTTTCCATCCATTTCTATCTTTTATAACCATTTGAGAAGAATAGGTACTAACTCTTCTTTTTTTTAAATTTTATTTATTTATTCATGAGAGACACAGAGAGAGAATGAGGCAGAAATACAGGCAGAGGGAGAAACAGGCTCCCTGTGGGGAGCCCGATACAGGACTCGATCCCAGGACCCCAGGATCACAACTTGAACTAAAGGCAGATGCTCAACCACTGAGCCACCCAGACACCCCAAATGTTCTTTAAATATTTGGTGAATTCCCCTGGGAAGACATCTGGCCCTGGACTTTTGTTTGTTGGGGGATTTTTGATTACTGATTTTATTTCTTTGCTGTTTAGATGTCTGTTCAAATTTTCTATTTCTTCATGTTTCAGTTTTGGTAGTTTATATGTTTCTAGGAATTTATCCATTTCTTTAGATTGCCCAGAATATTGGCATATAATTTTTCATAATCTTCTCTTATAATTATTTGTATTTCTGTGGTGGTGTCTGTGACCTCTATTTTCTCTTTTGTGATTTTATTTATTTGGGTCCCTTCTGTCTTCTTTTGGTGAGTCTGGATATCAATTTTGTTAATTCTTTCAAAGAACCAACCCCTAGTTTCATTGATCTATTCTACTGGGGTTTTTTTTGTTTGTTTGTTTATATATCATTTATTTCTGCTAACTGTTATTTCCCTTCTGCTGGTTTTAGGCTTCATTTCCTCTTCCTTTTCTAGCTCCTTTAAGTTTAGGTTGTATATTTGAGATTTTTCTGGCTTCTTGAAGTAGACCTGTATTGTTCTATACTTCCCCTATGATCACTTTTGCTGCATACCAAAGGTTTTGGACCATAAGCTTTCATTTTCATCTGTTTCCATGTATTTTTTTTTATTTCCTCTTTAATTTCATGGTTGACCCATTCATTCTTCAGTAGGATGTTCTTTAGCCTCCATATATTTGTGGTCTTATCAAATTGTTCCATGTAGCTGACTTCAAGTTTCATAGTGTTGTCAGAAAATAGGCATGGTATGATCCCAATCTTTTTGGATTTGTTGAGGCCTGATTTGAGACCCAATAGTGACCTATTCTGGAGAATGTTCCCTGTGCACTTGAAAAGAATGTATATTCTGTTGCTTTAGGATGACATGCCCTGAATAGATACGTTAAGTCCATCTGGTCCAGTGTGTCATTCAAAGGTATTGTTTCCTTGTTGATCTTCTACTTAGATGATCCATCCAGTGCTGTAAGTGGGATGTTAAAGTCCCGTACTATTGTATTATTATCATGAATTTATTTATGTTTGTTATTAATTGATTACTTGGGTGCTCCCAAGTTAGGGGCGTAAATACTTAAAATTGTTAGATATTCTTGTTGGATAGACCCATTTATTATGATACAGTGCTCTTCTTCATGTCTTGTTTCAGTCTTTGGTTTGAAATCTAGTTTGCTTGATAAAAGTATTACTTATCTGGCTTTCTTTTAACATCTGTTAGCATGATAAATGGTTCTCCATGCCCTCACTTTCTTTTTTTAAAATGTTATTTATTTATTTATTTATTTATTTAGTTAGTTAGTTAGTTAGTTAGTTAGTTTTTGTTTTCATGTCCTCACTCTCTATCTGCAGGTGTCCTTAGGTCTAAAATGAGTTTTTATAGACAACATATAGGTAGATCTTGGGTTTTTGGTTGTGGTGGTGGTGGTGGTGGTGGTGGTGGTGGTGGTGGTGGTTTTTTGTTTGTTTTTATCCATTCTGGTACCCTATGTCTTTTGATTGGAGCATTTAGTCCATTTAAATTCAGATTGATTCTTGATGATAGAAATTTAGTGCCATTGTATTACCTATAGTTGGTGTTTCTGGAGATTTTCTCTGTTCTTTTCTAATCTTTTTTTTTTTTTTTTTTTTTAGTCTTTATTTCCCTCTCAAAGTGTCCCCTTTAATACTTCATGCAGTGCTAATTTAATGGTCATGAACTCCTTCAGTTTTTGTGTGGGAAACTCCTTATCTTTTCTTCTATTCTGAATGACGGCCTTGCTGGATAAGGTATTCTTGGCTTCATATTTTCCCCATTCAGCATGTTGAATATATCATGCCACTCCTGTCTAGCCTGTCAAGTTTCTGTAGATTAAACTGCTGCTAACCTTATTTGTCTTCCCTTGTAAGTTAGGGATTTCTTTTCTCTTGCTGCTTTTAGGATTTTTTTCCCTATCTCTATATTTTGCAAATTTTACTGTATGTCTTGGTGTTGGCTGCTTTTGTTAATTTTTATGGGAGTTTTCTGTGTCTCCTGGATTTGGATGCCTAGTTCCTTCCTCAGATTAGGGAAATTTCCAGCTATAATTTGCTTGAACAAACCTTCCCCTTTTTCCCTCTCTTCTTCTGGGACTCCTATGATATGAATGTTGCTGTGCTTTAAGGAGTCACTGAGTTCCCTAAGTCTACTTTGTGATTCAATATTTTTCTTTCCCTCTTCTTTTCAGCTTCATTGTTTTCCATAATTTTATCTCCTATATCACTTTTGCATTTCTCTACTTCTCCATCCTTATGGTCATTATATCCAGTAAGTTTCATATCTCAGTTATAGCACTTTTTATTTCAGTCTACCTAGTTTTTAGGTCATTTGTATTTATGGTGAGTGACTCCCTGGTGTCTTCTATGCTCTTGTTAACCTCAGCTAGTATCCTTATAACTATTTTAAATTCTGGATTATGCATATTATTTGCATCTATGTTGATTAGATCCTTGGCCATGACCTTTTCTTGTTCTTTTTTGGGGGGATGGATTTCTCTGTCTTGGCATTTTGTTTAGGTCTCTGTATACTGTGCATTAGGAAAGGCTGTTAGGTTTGCTGCTGCTGAGAATAATAGCTTTATTAAGAAGAAGTTATACACTGTCCAGGGCCTAGAACTTCAGTGTTTCTAGTGTATGCTGTGTGCATTCTGCTATTGTGTTTTGGCTGCTCTTTCCCTAAGGTCAGTCCTCTGCAGAGTCTCTCCTTGCCTGCAGTGGGGAGTGTTTGGACCTTGTCCATTGTGTGGCAAGTTTTAACTAGGTGTGCTTTGACCTTCTTGTCCAAAGAGGCCAGATATTATTTCCACTGAAGCTGAAGCTTTGCAGCACTGTATGGTCAGCACACTTTGGTGTGTGGAAGGTTTGGGCTGGTCTTCTAGGGGAGGGACCTACTGCTGCTCTGACTTTCAGGTACACTTGCTCTAGTAAAAAAAAAAAAAAGCATGTGAAGGACACAGGGGGTGAGGCTTGGTGTAAGTGGCTCAAGCCTCCACTGTGGGTACTGTGCAGCTCACTGAAGTCCACCTGTGCTGATAGATAGGCAGCCAGTTAGCTGCCCTCAGTGGGTGTCTCTTCCCCTATGCTAATTAAGGGACAGTACCATGGTGCTTGCTGGCTCTTTTGTCTCCTAAGAGGTAGTGCCACATCTCCCAAAAAGATTCCAAGAGGGGGAACTGTCTCTCCTAATGCACCCCAGGGATTCTCACACCATATTGTCCTCTCCCAGGTTTCTGCTCTCCTTCACTATAGGAGAACCACTCTGCCTGCCAGACTCTACACTATCCACGGCTCAGACTTCTAAAAGTTCAGTCTTTGAGTTCTGCTGCTTGTAAAATTCACAATAATCATCTTCTCTCATTTTCCCTGTCAACATTTTTGGGCAAGTGTTTCTTTTGTGTAATCCCCTGTGTGCTGTGTTCTCTCTCTCTCTCTCTCTCTCTCTCTTGCATCAGGGCTCCCTCACCTTCACAGCACCCGCAGTTCTTTCTTCCTCCAAATCTTATCTCCACACCTCCTACGTTCCACAGTGTGGCCTCTATTCTCTCTCTATTTGTGCAGTTTGTTCTCTTAGTCCTCAGATCAATTTCTTGGGTGTTCAGAATAAATTGATATTTATCTAGCTGTGTAGAGGGATCAGGCAAGCCTAGAGTCTCCCTGCTGCTATCTTAACTCCTCCCTATCCCAGTTCTCGTTCAAATATCCCCCGATCTGAAGAAATATGTTAATAATATAATTAATCAAAATTTAATTATATCTTATTTTATAATTAAAATGAATTGAAATGAATTAAATATATGCTAGAAACAAAATTAATATTTAGGTAATGAAAGTATTCTGTGAATTAAAACTGCTTTCTTAATCCACCACTTGTGAATGATTTTTATCTGCATAATTCTTTTAGTATAAAGATATAGAAGTAGTTAGTGTCTCTGGATCTGGTTACAGTGTTTGGTATATTATCTAAAAATTAATCACTACTGTCTTTCCCTCCTTGTGGGAAGGGGTAATCCCAGGGGCATAGACTGTTATTTGTATCCTACAATGTCAAGGACAGTGGGGAAGTGCTATTTTTCCTGAAGTGCTCATCCACCTCATCATTTTATACCTAAAACTCTACAAATGAAACTTTATTTCTAGGATCTACAAGCACTGCCTTTTGTCATGCCAAAAGTTAAATGTGTAATAAGTTGTCAGAATGACTCTTGATCAACTGTAGGCAGAGTCAGCAAGAAAATAGACTGCATTTTAGACACAGATTTAGTAGATAAACCCTTCAGAAACAAACCAAATCTGGTCAGATGAGTAAGTAGAGCCATATATAAGCAAGGTTACTGGATAAAGGCTTATATACTCAACAACAAAGGAAAAACTGCAAATGTTACCATCTATACCAAAACAAAAACCAAAATAAAAAAACCTAGAATGTCATAACAAGTGAGGAGAGTAGTGTGCACCTGTGACAACAAGAAAGGAGAACAGTGAGAGTACCAGCTAAAGAGACAGTTAAAGGCACAGAGTCCAGACAGATCATCCTTGTGTGAATGGTGAGGAACAAGCCAAATGGGATATCTGAAATGCAGTATTGACCCCAGGTGTTCAGGGCACAGATAACAATATAGAGATTTACAAAAGGTGGGTGTGGGTCCAAGGAAGCTGTGTAAGCAAAAGGAATTGTCAGATCAGAACACTATTTGGGGTGTGCTTTATTCCATTTAATGAAACAGGAAAGCCAGTGTCACATCCACTGAAGTCCCTTTTCTGGATTTTTAGGTCAACCCAAGAGTGTGCTTTTTCTGGAGCTCAAACAACCCCTTCCATGAGATTTATAGTTGGTCTTCCAGAGAAGAGGGTGTCTACCATCTTCTCATTAAGTATTTATAGCAATGGATGCATTGAGTACTAGGTTGACAGGACTGTTGTAATCAATCATTGATGTCTACCATGAGTTTTGGTCCTGAGACTCGAGTGTCTACTGTCCCAGCACTAAAGGGTGTCTCTTCGCATTTGGAAATAGGGACTCCAATCTATAAAGAGTGAAATTTTAGTATTTTAGGAGACATGTAACAAAAATAACACTTTCAACCTCACTAATTATTCTTGTAAGGTAGAGCCATTTATCTGATTCTCCCCTCAGAATCTAGGGATGGTTTTTCCTAGTTGAGGTCTGATTATCTGGAGACAACCTGGGATCAAACCCTTTGAGTGGAGAATAGAGCACAGACAGGGAAGGCTTGGGAGTACAGAATGTGCCCCCCAAAACTACACACACACACAATTCAGTCTTACCTCTCAGTAGAAGTACAAGAAGCAACATTGAATCTGTCACCATAGGTCTCCAGTTTTTAAGACTTCACCAGTTGTATGTGGTTCTCTTTTGATACAGCGTAACCTTTTATCAGAAAAAATACTTTCGGGAAAAACCTTTAAATTTAACATAAAACCTAATTCTTTTTGCTCCTATTCAAGCTTGGAAGACCGGATCCTTATTAGAGTGCATTTCTACAAAGAGATAAACATTTTAAAAAATAAGCATGAATGGAATCCAGGATAAAATGCATCCATTTGTGCAGGAAAATAGCTTTTACTGAAGAAAATGGCACAAATTCATCATATGGAGAAAAATGTCATTTCAAAGCCTATTTCCAAGATCAAAATGTAGAACTTTTAATACAATATATTAGCTTTTTAGACACTCTAAATCCACAACTTTTTAAAGCCAAAGGGTTTTTTTCAATCTTTTTGAGAACATCAGCAATTAATTGCCCCTATCAATAGAGAAATTGCCAAAACTAGTTTAAAAACGCCTGGGATGGAACATCACATAAAAGGAGCTCTGCAAATTGTTGCATACCAGAGACACTATGTTGAGCAACAGTTTTACTCAAATATTTTAATTAATCTTTTATATGAGTACTAAATGCATATTACCAACTTTATGAAATAAACTCTCCTGTCAGGACTGCTAGTTTTTGTCTTGCTCATGTTAAATGCATTTCGACATGCCGTGACATACAGCTAATAAAAGGGCATCTGTCACAAGGGACTAAGTACCAAAATCAACAATTTGCATAGTGAACAAGGTTTACATTGTGGCGACTCATGTTGGCTTGTACTGAACAATGGGATGAACACTCCCTTATGGCCTCTACTAAGTACTAGACATGTGGCCTTAGAAAAAGAAATCCCCTCTCATTGCACTTTTTCCCAGTGGTGCTTTGTCAGTTCACAGCAAGGGTTTGACTTCGTGCCCTGGTCTCTGTCTGAAAGGAAGTCCAGCTCAATTCAATTTGCTTCCCTCTGCCTTTTAGTAATGAAACAGCATCCATTTGGGCAGGCCCCATGATAATGCAGAGCAGATGGACAGAGTTTTGTCTAATTAGATTCTGGGCGGCCTGTTTGCTATAGTAAATGTGCGTGTATTTGCTTATTTCACACTTATTTCAGTGACAACAGCTTAGTAGAGATAAGATAGAAATGAATGTGGGAGATAGTCTCACTAAATAGCTTCTTAATACAAATCAATAATTTTAATTCAATTACTATTTCTATCACCTACTTAATGAGTTGCTTGCTTGCTCTTTGAGCTAAAAAAAACATTAAAAATGCTCATTTTAAGAAACTACCATTTTTTCTCTTTCATTCTTTTCTTCCATTTTTCTTCCTCTCTTTTTTTTTTTTTGTCCTTCTTCTTTTCCTTCATGCCTTTAGTTATTTTTGTCTTGCATCTTTTGTCCAAAGATTATTGGTAAGGTATCAGGTTTGTGATATAGATTATTTTAAAAGTCCAATTAAATAATATACTTAAAAATTCAATACCAAGAGAGCCACTCTGTTCTTTTTGCACTTCAATTTCTCAAAAGATGCACATAAATGTTAAACCCCACCAACTTGTATTTTATGTATCCACCCAGTGATATTTGTCGTCATCCCCATCAATATCACTCACAGTTGTACCCTTGGGTACAGCTGTTCACCATCTTCTTTAGTTAGAGACTCGCCAAAGAGCAAGCACTTAGACTGGGGAGGTTTCACTGGTGAGTTTCAGAAACAGGATTGTTCAACTCTCAGTTTTGACCTTTTCCTACTAAGTTTGCAGCTTCTTTAAATTTTTCCAAAACTCTTCATACATAGACACACACACAAACTCCGGGAACCCAGAATGAGACACTGGAAATGGTGAGATAGAAAAAAAGCTTCTATTTGGCTGGTCACAGTTTTATTCTTGTTCCAGTGACTTCTTCTTGACTCTCTGTTTCTTTAAACACCCAAAGCCTAAGGACTTCTCCCTCTGACTTCTCAATCAAATACATCATAGTGTAGATTTATATCATTATCTTGCAGATAGGTAATTAAAGGCTGTGTCTTTATATTGCATAATAAAAGTCTATCACAAAATAATTCCATACTTCCAGTAAAAATGGTTATATCTAAAGGCTTTCAGAAGAGAGAGGAAGAAAATCTTCTGAATGATGAATTCTCAACTCACCACATAGTAGACTACTTGACGCGCTTACGAAGAAATGGCACATAATCTCTAGAAATACACATTGGAAAAGCCAGATGTTTTATTTGGATTATGGCTATTTCCTGAAAAGCTGGGGCCTGTAGGACGAGTTTCGTATTCTTTGGAGTTGCTTATCTGTAAATATTGTTAGACCCGCAGAGCAGACATCATTAACCAGATACTGAATTTCAAATGCTCAACTTCTCTCCCCTCCTTGTAAGCTCTTTCAACAGAGCAGAGTAAATAACCAGTTTAGCTTCAAAAACAACAGCAAAAGAAGCACAATCCATAGTACAAAAATGTACAGCGCTGGTTTGGGAATCCAGATAGTCCTTATCTAAATCAAAAGATGAGAGGCTCTAAAAACAATTAAATCATTCTGATAACCCTGGTTGGAACAAAATGAATCATATTCTCGCCGTGGATGCAAGGAGATGTGTAGGCTAATCGCCTTTCCCCCATCAAGCTGAAGAGGAAGAGAGACCACATCTCTGATTTTTTTTTTTCTCGAAAGACTGTATTTCAGCCTAGACCAACATGAATTTATTGTCTGCCCCCTCCTCCTCTTGAGACCTGCTTCTCTTCTAGTCTTCCATATCTCAGTAAACGACACATCCATTTTATGTCACACAAACCAGAAACCTTGCAGTCTTCCTTGATAGCCTGCACTCCCTCTCACTTTCTCCCTCTATCACATCACTTACTCTGACAGCCTCCTAAATAGCCTGTTCCCTTTTCCTCATGTTCTCCACCAGCCCCAGAGGAGGTCCTCATCGTCTCTCATCTGGAAAAGAGCAAAATCCTAGTCAGCTTCCTTACCCCTTCACCCTCAAATCCCCCCGCAAAATTAATCTTTGTAGAATGTAAATATGTTCCCAGCTTTTTTTCTCCTTGGTTTATAACCTTCACTAGCTCCCCATTACCAGTGTAACAAAATCTGAAGTCTATATTAATCACTAACACCTTCCTGTGCCTTCTTTCTTCTCATTATCTAAGGATCCAACCTCACCAAATTTCTCATCAGTATCCAAAATGCTACCTATTCTTAGTTCCTTATGGCTGCAGACACTACTCTCTGACCTTTAAAGTCCTTTTTAAATTTTCTGGCCTGGTGAGCTCCTATTAATTTTTATTACACACCTCAGTAGACCCTTCTCTGTCACAGTTTCTCTGGCTCATCCTCCACCACATTTTCCTCACTCCCAGCTTTGTGCTTATCTCATGTTATTATAATTTTTTACAAGAACAGAGAATCTCCCAGAGTCTGAGCACCTGAACAGTAGAGACCTTAATGTTTTCTTCACTGCAGTCTTGATGTCTAAATGCAAGGGATGTAGGAAAATATGGGCAAGTGTTTGTTGCATCATGAATACATGATATAAATGTCTCCCTTCTAAATTTTCCCTTCCTTTGTTAATGTTGTCAACATTTTATTAGTCACCCACTCATTAGAGAACTGTGCAGTTCCCTGTGAGCAAACATTTCTTTCATGCTCCTCATCCTTGTTATCTCTCTTTATCACATCAAATATTCTTCCCAGTATTCAACATTGTCCATAATATATCGCCTCACTTCTGAATCAACCATATTTCATGGCTTCTTTACACCATCCACTCAAATTCAACTTTTCTCCATTATTATTGTTCCTGAATTGGTAAAAGGGCATCCATGCCTCTTGCTGGGATCCCTTGTGAGTCTGACACATCAAATCAACCATCACATATACTGAATTTCACTGGTACAAAGGCTTGTAGCACCCTGTCTTACTTTCTTGATATGATAAATAACAATAAACTTGGTTCTTCTTATATTATTTCCCCACTAAAATATCTCCAGTGCTTTCCCTGCCACGGAATATATTTACCTATATGCTCTCTTTAATATTTAAGATGAACTTAGCTTCTCTAGGCAAACATCACTCACTGCTCCAGTCCTTTGTCTGCTCTGAAATATAAGCATAAATCATTTAAAATTTAATGATCTATTGTTCCATATGCAAATTGCTACAAATAACAACACATTCAGGATCAGTGAAATCCTGGAGAATGTAGACAGCATTAGACATCAGAAAATGATCTGCTGTGTAGGGTCACCATTGATGCCAGCCAGAGGAAATGATGCTCTTTGGCCAATTTTTTCTTGGATGTAGTCTGTGTATTTCATCTCTGAGCTCTTCCATGGATAAAATTTTCTTGTGAGAAGAAGTTGACCACCTAATACATTGCTTGAAATACTTCCCCCATAACATTTTCCACTCACTTCCAGATTTATTCTATCTTCTAGCTCCTTTACAAATTTAACTAAATTTACAATGGATTAACATTAAACTTACTCACTGTTGATGAGTCACTTTGTTTTTCTCCATAAAGAATAAAATATTTGTTAAAATGATTAGCAATGTCTGAAGGAGATATAACTTCCCATGTTTATAACCTCTCTAAAGTAAAATATAAAATTCCTCATCTCATATTTTTGAGGATACAGATTTCATTTCACTTGGTATATATGCTAGAAATCAGACGTTTCCTTCTGTAATAGGAAAATCCTTGATATGAGGAGCCTGTTTGTTATTTCTGGCCCTTCAACCCAGACCTCATGACTCTCACTTCACTTCACCTCAACCACCAAGGAAACTGATGTGCATTGTGGGTAGCTGATTTGCCCCTTTCATCTTTTTCTTCTTCCAAATTAGATAAAATAACATGACTGTCAAATTAATTTCACTGTTTAATATCAACAAATAAATGCCAAACTCCTTAGGCAATCCTTTGAAGCTCTCCCTAATTTTTCCCTTATCCAACATTTCAGCTTCATCTCCCACCTCTCACTATTTTATATATAAATGTAAACGATATATATCTCCATCCTGGACTACAATCAGTAAAATAATCATGCTCTTTCAAACATATCTGGTTCCTTGTTACTTTTTCCTTTGCTGTTCATACAATTTACTCACTTTATCCAGAGGGAAACTGCATCTTTTTTTTTTAAGTGGGATATAATTTATGGACCATAAAACTCACCCTTTTAAATGCATAAATCAGTAATTTTTAGTGTATTCACCAAACTTTGCAATTATTCACTACTAACCAATTTCAGAATATTTTTATCATCTCAAAATGCAACTCTGTACCCATTAGCAATCACTCACAACCCCTCTCTCTCCTTCTAGTCCTTAGAAATCACAAATCTACTTTCTGTTTCTATGGATTTGCCTATTCTGGACATGATATGTTATATAAATGGAATCATACAGTACATGGCTTTTTGTGTCTGGTTTCTTTCACTTAGCATGTTTTCAGAGTTCACCCACATTGTAGTGTGTATCAGTACTTAACTCCTGTTTATGGCTGAATAATATCCCATTGTATAAATTATACATCATTTTCTTTTTCCATTCATCATTTAATGAACATTGAGTTGTTTCCACTTTTTTGCTATTGTGAATAATGTTAATATAAACATTTGTGTAAGAGTTTTTGTGTTGATATATTTTTTCACTTCTCTTAGATATATACTTAGGAGTGGAATGCTGGATCATGGGGTAACTATTTTTAACTATCTGAGTAACTGACAGCTGTTTTCCAAAGTGGCTACCCCATTTCATAGTCCACCAACAATTTTTCCATATCCTTGTCAACATGTTATTGTTTGCCTTTATATTGTAACCATCCTAGCAGGTAATAAGTGGCATCTTATTGTGATTTTGGTTTGCATTTCTCAAAGACTAAGATGTTGAGCGTATTTTCATGTGCTTATTGGCCATTTGTGTATCTTCCTTAGAGATGCTAGTCCATTAGTAGATATATGATTTGTAAATATTTTCTCCCATTCTGTGGGTTGTCTTTTTGCTTCCTTGGTGGTGTCCTTGAAACACAAAACCTCTCTTGTATCTTATCAATTCAAGTTCTACTCATCCTTCAATATTATTTTTCAATTCCTATTATTTCTTGATGGCCTTTTTAGCCCTTTCAAATTCATGTTATGTCTCTACCTTTTTTCCATGGACAGAGCACATGGTTGATATCTGCTATTATATTTATTAAATACTACTTTCTGGAAGTGTTCATTCTATTTACATTTGGATTCTCAAGATTAGTGACTGTGTTTTATAGACTTTGCTTTCTCCATGGTGTCTTTGCTTGTAGCGAGAGTATCTAAACACATTTTGTTAATTTATTAAAGAAGCAAGAGCCAGTAGAGCTAAGACAGGTAGTCTACATATGTTGGTGTAAGTGTACATGAGTCTGGGAGCATGATTAAAGTGACTTCTTCACATGAATGAACTTTTATGGAAACTGCTCTCTCCTAGGGTGGGAATGTCAAGGTAAGACAATTATACTTGGATACCCCTAAACAAAGATACCAACAGAAATTATACTACCTGACATTATTCAGTTTATTTCTCAGCTAGACTTTTTAAAGCAAACACGATTAAGAACATTCTATTTATCTGTACAAAACACAAACTCTTTTAGGCATGTTTCTAATCATATGCTTCTATAATTACATTTTCTTTTACTGTTCACAGCTAGAAATTTGTTTTCTTTAAATGTGTGTTTTTAAAACCATGAGTTCTTCTGATTGCTCACTTCTCAGAGAGCTAAATGAGCATTGGTCCTCTTTCCCTTATGACTAGGTAATACTGTACTAATGAAAAACAGGGCCTCTTTATTTATAATGGCCTTGGGGTCAATTATCAATTTATCATCATGTCCTGCAGATTTAAAATAAAATATGCTGTGCAGTATAACCATTGTACAAAATTGACATTAAGTAGATTCTCTGAGTTTGGACTTAATAAAAAATACAAAGAGTGCTGCCTAAAAGGTTTCTCCAACTATAAATTCTATTAGGTAGCTTTTAATACAAGACAGTAGGAAACTGAACAACTGAATTAGAGAGAGTTTTTTCACTGCTGTTTTTTGTCTCATACATGTGAACAGTCATTGGAGGACCACATGCTAATTCACAGAAACAATATTTCATATCTCTTTAAGAATAATTCAAAAGCTGCCTAATTTTTTACTTATGTCAATCCCTGTGTAGATATTAAACTATTTACATCTGATGTCAATCTATTTGCATAAGACATTCTGTTAACTCTAGGGATTGCATGAGCAAAATATAAGGAGTAATGGTTTCTTGTGTCAAAAAATCCCTAACTCCCTCACATTTACCAATTAGTTCACATACACCAAACTCAGATCACCAGGATACCAACCTCCTGGAAGTCTGTGAGATGACATAAGGTTTTATGTTTTAGGCCCTGACAAAAATAACTCTAATTCCCACATAAGAATATTACTATGTATGCTGAGACTCAGGCCCTATTTATGTGATATTAAGTAGATACAGCATATCTTGCCCGTGTACATGTTATTATATATACAACCTAAAACCACAGATTCAATGAGGATGTAAAGGAAGAAACAGAGTTGAAGGTTAATTGTACATTTGACAGTGTGAAGTTGTTTGTTAACTTTTGAGGACATAGTCTACCTGCTAAATCCTACCCAATGAAGACAGAGGATAGTATTTATTGTATTGTATTGTATTGTATTGTATTGTATTGTATTGTATTGTATTGTATTTATTCATGAGAGACACACAGAGAGAAGTAGAGACATAAGCAGAGGTAGAGACATAAGCACAGGGAGCCTGATGTGGGAATCCATCCCAGGACCCTGGGATCATGACCTAAGCCTAAGGCAGATGCTCAACCACTGAGTCACCCAGGTGCCTAAGACAGAGGATATTCTAGGTACTATGCTATCAGTCCCTCAGAAACACCAGCCCTGCTCTAAGTGCTGCATAACCACATGTGCCTATATTGGTTACTGTATTAGAAAGCATAGTCATAGAACATCTCCATCTGCATAGAAGGTCCTATTGGACCATGTTATTCTAGAAAGTAAGAGACCAATTCCTTATCCTTTAGGTTCCATTACATTTTTAATAGCCTCACTTTTGAAGAGTGAATTAGTCTTGGACAAAAATTGTTGATTCTGTCAATTTTATATCCTGGTCTACTCCTTATGGTTAATATTTTCTTAGTGAGAAGAGTAGAAATGGAATGGAAAAAGGAATAAAAGAACATAAATCAATAATGGAGTGTGAGGATCCCATGTATTAGTGATGCCAAAGGACTTTGACCCTTATTTCAGAAGTTCTTTTTTTTTTTAAGGAAAAAAAAAATCCATGGAGCTTTTAAAAGATCTGATATAGAAGTAAAAGCTATATTGAGAAATTTTGTTAGTTTTAAATGGCTTCCAGAATAGACAGACATATTTTCTCAACAATCAGTTTTGTATTTATAATTTTTCATATTAACTTAAGTGACAAAAAGTAAAGCACAAGAAAATTAGTATATGTATCCCTGTCATGGGAATATAAATAAAATAGTACCAGATTTCCATACTGACTCTTCTTGTATTGGAGACACTGAAAACATAAAATGATTTGCCTTTAGATCCTTTCTAAAATACAATAGAGTAAATATATATATATATATATATATATATATATATATATATATATATAATTTCCAGAAAATAATTACTTATTTCAGAGAACTACTTCTAAAATACATATACCACATCGAAGGTCTTAGATTATTTGTGAATATCATCTAGAAAATTGGTTTAAAGTAAACTTTATTGTACATGAACTCTACAGGTAATGTTCTTTCCCTTGCTTTGCTGGGAGCAGCCTAGAAAGGAATCACATTTGGTGGTACACATCTATTTTTTTAAATATGTTTTTCACTAGTTTACTTTCCAAGTCATTTTAAAAAATAATCATAACAATATCTGTCTGCCCTGAAAAGAAATACTTTATATATTCATCAGGAAAGGGATAGCTTTCTTTGAAAGAAATAGATTACTCATTAACCATTTTCTTTCTAGATTCAAACTTTGGGTGCCATTATGCAAAGCACACCAACAGGTTGTACAGACAAGGCGGGTTTTCAAGCAGCACCTTCTGCCAAACCCTCCAAAAGCACGACACACCCCAGCTCCTGTCTGTGAAGTTGATGAATGTACTCCAGACAGGGCTAGGACACGGCTCAGTACAGTTCTCTACACGGTGATAAATGACCACCTTTGTGTGAAATGGGTTAGGTGGGAGGGCCACCCTTTGACAAGGCAGAAAATGAAATGATTACTATTGCATTCTATTGACTTGTCTGGTTAGAACAGTTGTGCCTCTTCCTAGAGGTTAATTGGACTTGAACTCAAGAAATTAAGAGGTCAGCTGGGGTCACAGTGACAGCAGGCCCACTTTTAACTTGCTGCTAATAACATTTGGCAGAAGGAGGATGAATCTGGGAATTTTAGTCTAGGTGCAGTTCAATTTCTTTAAGAGTAATGGTTTGTACAAATGATTAAACATAGTTTGAACTTTGTATCACAAAATTCAGTGTGTTTTGAGTTCCTGTCAGGCAGTCTAGTATAACTGAATTTTCTTAAAACAATAAACATTAGAATATATATTATCTTGTATGTTTATTTATGCATATATATGTATACATTCATATTCTTAGAATAGTTATTAAATATTCTCCATCAAGAAATGAAGAACTTTGGATTTAAACAACACCAAAAAAATTCAGAAATGTTTGAAAATGGCATTCTAATGTATTTACTAGGGTCTTTTTTCTACCCACCACTAAATGCTATCCAAAGTAAGGAAAGCTGATTGAAGTATTTTATGATATAAATAGTAAGGCATATCCTAAAGGATAAATTCACATAAATGTTTGCAAGCTTCACACATTTTGATTTAAGAACACAGTAAAACAATGGAATTATATCTGCTTCCTAAGATAATATCCCAATTTAGTCACACAGGACTTATTTCAACTTCATTATGCCTTTCTTGGTTACCTGACACTTCAGAGTCTCTCGCTTGAACTGACCCTCGCACTGTGCTGTGTGGTTCTTGCCACACCTCTGAACCTGGTAAGGAGCCCAAGTGAGGGGCAGAGTCCCCAAATGCTTTCAAGGGGGAGGAGCATGGTGTGCAATGAGCCACAAGGGAACAGAGAGCCTCAAGGGAGACTTGGGATGAAACTTGGCAGTGTTGTCCAGATGGTGGGGAACAAGACGCGTCACCTAATTAGCAGTGCTGCTCTGGCAGCTGTGTAACTGGGGCACCATGAGGGAGATAGGCAGCCCTGGAAGGGCTGGGTGGTGACCTGCTCCCCAGCCCTCTGCATTACGGACACCAGTTTCTGCCAATCAGGTACTTGTACTGTGTTCCTAAGAAATGTGGGGATGATGGAGAAATTCTTTTGCTTCTTTATCTTGATAAACCCCGAAGAATAACAAAACTTCAGAGATCATGTACACAACTCCTCTTTTATTTCAGCTTTATTGAGATAAAATTGGCACATAACATTGTGCAAGTGTAAGGTGTACAATGAGTTGATTTGATACACCATTACCACCATAGCCTTAGTTAATTCCTTCATCACGTCACATAAATATCATTTCCTCTGTGTGTGTGTATGTGTGTGTGTGTGTGTGTGGTGAGCACATTTAAGATTTATTCTCTTACCAACTTTCAAGTATATAATATGTTATTTTTAACTATATATTTTAACCATGTTCTGTGTTAGCTACCCAGAACACATTCATATTCTAAATGGAAGTTTGTATGTACTCTTTGATCATTATCTCCTTGTTTCCCTCATCCCCACCCCTGGGAGCCATCATTCTCTCTAATTCTATGAGTTTGGCTTGTTTAGATTCGACATATAAGTGAAATCATACATTGTCTTCCTCTTTCTGACATTTAATTCAGCATAATACCTTCAAGGTCCATCTCTGTTACTGCAAATAGAAAAATAATATTTGCAAGCCACATATCTGATAAGGGATTAATATCTAAAATATATAAAGAGTCCATACAACTCAGTAACAGGAAAACTATCTGATTTAAAAATGGGCAGAAAGGGATACCTGGGTGGCTCAATGGTTGAGCATCTTCCTTTGGCTCAGGTTGTGATCCCAGGGTCCTGGGATCGAGTCCTGTATCAGGCTCCCCTCAGGGAGCCTGCTTCTCCCTCTGCCTGTGTTTCTGCCTCTCTCTGTGCCTCTCATGGATAGATAAATAAAATATTTTTTAAAATGAGCAGAGAAACCAAACTGTCATTTTTCCAAAGAAGACATACATCTGGCCAACAGACACAGTTCCTTTTTCTAATAAAGTAACTTATTTTTTTCTTATATGCTATGGCTTTCCAATTAGAGGCATACCACAACAAAACTCTAGGAGTACTTTCCTATCAAAGGATCACGGTATACTCACCAGACTCTTTTAGCCACCTTAATGCTAACTTTCATTACTGTTTAACTTGATAATTACAAAATCCCTAAAATGATCAGAAGAAATATACCAAGTCTTGATTTATTTTGTAGAGGAGAGAGTGTTCTGGGCTAGAAATGAGGAAGCTTACATTCTTTGCCACTTATTAAAAATAATCCATCCCCATCTGTAAAATGAGAGCATTGGTTTTACTGATCACTAAAAGCCCTTATGGATTTGAAAACCAGAGGGTCTATGGCTGTAGGTCTCAACCTTGGCTGTACATTAGAATCACCTGGGGAGCTTTAAATTGAATTAACCTCTAGGGGTGAACCTGGGCACTGGTGTGTCTTAAAAGTTCCCCAGGTGATTCTAATGTGCAGGCTGGGTTGTGACCCTCAGCTCTATGATATCACCAAATCCATGCCATGCCTATAACTATTACACTTTACTCATATTTATCAAACACTTAATATAAGCACTGTGCTCGTCATCAATTATATAAATTATGCAAGCATTGCAACCTGCTATGAGTTGGGTATCATTAGCCCAACTTTACCTCAATTTACAAATGAGGAAACTGAGGCTTATACAGGTGAAGTAAATCAGCCAGGGACACCCAGCTCGAGAGTGCCAGAGCCAGCTGGATTTGAGCCTGATTTGGATGCCAGAACCTGTGCTCCTAACCACTGCGGTTTCAGCCTCAGAACAGCTGGTCCACTTCTCCCCTAAAGAAGCTTCAGTTACTACTGCAAAGACATCCTGTGGCAGTCTTCCATAGGCATCTCATGAAAATAAATTCTGGGAAATTCTCTTGCTGGCTGTGAACAATCATCAATCCTCCTCAGCTGTGTTGCTGCTCTTTGTGCCAGGAGGGTAACCGACCCGCTTTACTAAATCCTGACTCACTTTACAGAGAACTGAGTGTCTGCCATCTACTCAGCTGGGATGCAGTTCAGAAAGAAAAGCACCAACTCGTATTTGAAGTGAGGCCCAGAGGGGTACAAATGGATATGGACACCCATGTATCAGTGCTAGAGCTTCCACAAAGGAAAGTGAAGGTAAATTCCTCTCCTTTGAACCATAATGCCTCTACTTTATACTGCGGCCTATCAACAAAGTATTAACATGTATTTTACCACAAGGCCTGATTGAAGGTAGGACAGCAGGCAACAGCTGCAATATTCATATATATATAAATACATATATTTTTATATACGCATATATATATATGAATAATATATATCAACCTTTTAAAATACAGTTTACCAGATCAAAACTAGTGACTTTAGGGCATAGAATCATGCTTTAAGGGATCAAACGAGCTCATTCATTTCACAAATATTGGTTAAATACCTTTTATGTGCCTATCCCTATGCTAGGCACTGAGATAGTTGCAAAATTAGTAGGTAGTCTAAGTTGTAAAAATTCTTGCTGGTTAATTGAAACATGTATGTTAATATTTCTACCAGGTTTTAAAACAGGTTATTTATTTGGTTACTGTGTCAGTGAAGTCTGGACTTTTTATACTTTGTATATTTATAGTTCTGTTCTTTTCTGAGAATTCATAATGCTTTATACTCTTTCACTGTGTCATTAAAACTTTACCAAAATGGGGTTCTGGTAATAGTATTTGTATATTTAAATTGGAAAATTTAATTATCCTGCTTCCTTGTACTTAATTTTTTTCCTTGTATTTTAAAGAGCCAGTGCAAAAGAGAAAATGCCATTTGTGTATGACTAATGTTTAGAGAAGGTAGGATAAACTTTAAAAGGCTGTCTTTCTTTCCCTTCTGTGGGCTTCATGTTCTTTTTCCCCTCTCTAACCCCCAGCCAATTGAGTACTTGGGATTATGAGCCAGAAGTCCTTCGAGGGAAGAAGAAATGTGGATGTTTCAGGGCATTAGTAGAGTGGCAGTGAGAGCACAGAGAAAAAAGAAGGGAGCAGAGAGAGAAGTTGGAATAACTGGACTGTTAGGAACTCAGTTGTGCTCCCCCACCCTGCTCAAAAAAAAAAATTTATTAAAGGCTTAACTGCTCACAGTACTCTTTGGAGATAGGGTCTTTCAGGACGTAATTAAGGTTAAGTAAGGTCATAAGGTTGGGGCCCTAATCCAATGAGACTGGAGTCCTTATAAGAAGGGAAATGACCATCTGATAGAACTCTCTGTATTTGCGCAAGAGCTGTATAAGAACATAGCAAGAAGGAAGCTGCCTGCAAGCTGGGTAGAGAGCTCTTCCAGAAACTGGCTCCTAAATTTCAGAACTGCAAGAAAAACTTCTGTCATTTAAGCCACCCAGTCCATAATATCTTATTAGGGTGGCCCAGGCAGACTAATACATGGAGGAAGGCAAGATGTAGATGGATGAGTGAACAATTGCCCTTGGCACAGTGCCCAATTAGACGATCATGGAAAGGAATGTCTAATGTGAAATTGGAAGTTTTTCTGTGTGTGTATGCACTATGGCATTCCTCCTGTGGTTCCCACATCTTCAATAGGACCTGTGACACTTCTATGTGGTCATGGTTTACCTCTTGTTTGGTTCCTGGAGGCCAAGAGGCAGAATTTCACATCTGGGTAGATATAATGTGAACCAGGAACAGCATACACGGAAAGGAGCCTGGGGACAGCTGGTGCCTAGGGGAACACAAGCCGGGGTGACATTGCAGAAATTTGGAGGACAGATTTAGAGTTTACGCAACATTCTCTAGACCAAGAGATATCTACACTAAGATAGAAGTTGAATGCCTTTATGAACCTCAGGAATAATTTCTAATTTAATTCTTTAATTTAAAGTTGAAGGAAATGGGGCATTGAGTCATGAGGGCTAAGGTATTCTTGCTCTTTATTCTTGTCCAGCTGGAAAATGACAAAATTTTGGAAGTCCAAATTTGGTACTTCCTTTGTTTGTTTACTATAACAATGGTTTAGTTTGCTTTAAGCCAAATAACATGTTTTTTCCCCCCAATCTCTAGCCCTGTACCACCCCTTTAAGCTTCCCAGTCTTACTCTGATTTGAACATTCATACAATAATTATGCCCAGTGTTATTTGAAAGATGAGGTTATTGGATATGGCAGTGCCTTGCACATTGTAAATGTATATAAAATGTAGGGTGTTTTTATTTCTTATTCAACTATGTAGTAAATTCACGTAAATATGTTCAATTTCAACTGATGAGAGAAATTAGAGTTTAGTTTCAAATCAGAAACTGTTCAGACTGGAAAAATACATTTTCTTAGTACTTGATACGTTGTCATTGATTTTTGTCAGAACACATACACACACACACAGTTCTAGTAGAAATGTCTAACTGATGAGGCTCAAAAATGGAAAGGTACTGACTTTGCAGTTATACAGGCCTAAGCTAAAAGCTAAACCCTAGTTACAGCGTTTAGTAGTTGCTTATCCTGGAATACATTCCAGAACATCTCTATGCCTCAGTTTCCTTCTCTGTGAAATTGGACCAATCACAGGAGGACAAAAGAGATAGATGAAGGGTGGTTTCCAAAGTGCCATTTACAGAAATACCTATCTGTGTAATCCTTGAAGAAATGACTCACCAGTGAGATGGGGAAAGCTGAGTATTACCATCACAGGGTTGACCAACAGATGAAAGAGAGGACACACATAGCAAACATTATTAGTTCCCTTTTTAGAATATTACTCAGCCACCAAAAAGAATAAAATATTGCCATTTGCAGTGATGTGATGGAGCTAGAGTGTATTATGCTAAGTGAAGTAAGTCAGAGAAAGACAAATACCACATGACTTCACTCATTTGTGGAATTTTGGAAACAAAACAGATGAATATATGGGAGGGAGGGGAAATGAGAGACAGATAGGGAAACAAACCACAAGAGACTCTTAATGATGGAAAACAGAGGGTTGATGGAGGAGAGGTGGGTGGGGGATGGGCTAGATGGATTGTGGGTATTACAGAGGGCACTTGTGATGAGCACTGGGTGTTGTATGTAAAGGATGAATAACTAAATTCTACTCCTAAAACCAATATTGCCCTATATGTTAAGTAATTAGAATTTAAATAAACATTTTTAAAAAACCATTTATTCCCTTTGTCTTTTTGAAAACCAGTCTTAAGTAGACTTAATTTTGTCAAGTAAAAGAGAACTTTTTAAAAAAGTTATATTCACAATTATATTAAGAGTTTGTTTCCTTTATATTAAAAACAAATCAGGTATGAGAAATAAACAAGGCTAGGGTAACAAATATATATTTGTCAAGTGGGTTTCCAGTCAGTCCTTAAAGCTGTTTGCCTCAGTAAAGAACTAGCTTAAAATTGATCTGATTTTCTGTCAGGGGGATTGTGCTAATGTTAACACAGCTCCGCTGGGTCTGGCACATGAAAAGTGTGGCCCCGAAGGGTGAAGGCAGTTTCTGAAAGGGAAAGAATAGAAGGGCTTTTAAACTCTCCAGTTTCTAGCACACGTGAGATCATATTGGATGTGGTACAGACATTGCTTTGCCCTGAACAGTGGAGCAATTCAAAGACTTTTATATTTTTGCATCACAAGTACCAAAGAAAATATTTACATTTTAATCCATTGCATTTTTAAGCTTTTTAGTGGACATTAAGAATATAGCAATTTTGTCTCAACCTGAGTTAATGTAAAGACAAAAAATTGTAAAGGTAAACATTTATTTCATTAAATGTTTTTATTTCATCGGAGATTTAAACAAGAATATCCACAAGGGAGTGGAAAGGTAAACCAAATTTTAAACACTGAAATAGTAAAAAAAAAAAAAAAAAAAAAAAGGAAAGAAAGAAAAGAAAAAGAATTAGAACAAAGGTATTTTGTTCTGTATATTAATTGATGCTTGGGAGCAATTTAATTCTTGACTGGATTTCAGATACTCAAAAATTCCTTTCCTTACACACTATTTAGCATTTGATAAGGATTCTGACATTTTGGACATGGTTTTTAATTGAGAGTGATAAAGAGATTTTTAGAGTACACTAAACGTTTTATCTAAATAGAAATATTAATTTTTGGCAATGTAAATGTGAAACTAGAATAAATTCTCAGACACAAAAAATCCACAGCAATCTAAAATACATAAATTCTTATACATTATTTCTTTTTCTCAGTAAAAGAATGACCCCCTAAAGTAACATTTTAGAAAATGATCTGGCTATATTTGTTCCAATTTGTGCATCAAAAGCCACTGCTAAAAACTAAAATGTGTTAGCTTTAATATTAGAAAATGTATATATCTTGCTTCTTCAAAATCATTCTAGCTTTTTAGCCAAGAAGTTAATTAAGAACACTTTAGGAAAATGATGGCTGGCTGGCTCAGTTGGTAGACCATGTGACTCTTGATCTCAGAATCATGAGTTTGAGCCCCACATTGGGTGTACAAATGGCTTAAAGAAGTAAAATCTTTAAAAAAAAATTTAGGAAAGTGTTAAATACACTCCAGTTTTGGATACTTTAAAGAATAAAAAATCAAAGAGCAAAAAAGTGAAATGAGGAATTGTTTTGACTCAAATATATTCCAAGAAAGAGCCAGGCAGAGTTAGAATAATAAAGTAGTTCTCAATTGTATCCAAAGCCACTAAGAATTCCCTTGTTACTCCAATGGACACAATATTTCCAATAACTAAGTAAGTAAATAAATAAATTTAGTGTGGGCTAAATAGCAGAATGTAGAAATAGGCATAAAAATCAGTTTTGTGATATGTCCCAAAAGTGGACATTGATTCTTCATCGAATTTCTTAAAGGCTGGATAAGTCTGTCAGGATAGGAAAAAAAAAAAAAGTTCTCATTCCATAAATATAAACTGTAAAGGATCAAATCTCTTGTTTAGTGAAGAACTTATCTGGAAAAAATAAACTTTATTGAAGGTGCTACTTGTATTGATAGCAACATGTTTGTTAGAGTTCAGAAAATAATTTATTAGCTTATCTGAATCAGAATTTTAGGCGATTTTTCACTAGTGGAGGGCCACCACAGTATCTACATGTTACTATCAGGTTATGTGAAACCACTGAATCCTTTCAAACCCTCCACAATTTTCATGTAATAAGTTATCTCTCTTTCATTGTGTTCAATTTGGGGAGGTGGCCAAATCAAGTTGCCAGGTCTTCTCTTCAGGGAAGCCTGGTTTTTGAGGACTTCTTTCAAAACCTCCCTCTACCTTTACAGCCATATGAATTTTTCTCTCTCAATGGCTGAGTAATGCAACGACAAAAACACGCTGGCATTTGTTTCTTCATTTCAACTACAGATCAGTTCCTGCTTCTGAACCCTAGACAATTGCCTACTTCTTCAGCGTTCCTTTGAAATTCTAAGTGACTCCATAGTCTTACCATATTTTTTCTTTTGGCCAAGGGTGAGTTTTGCTTTTTTGCTAGAAGCTTTTTGTTTTTTTTTTTTTGCTAAGAGCCATGAATTCTAAGAGTCAACAGTGCAGTTAGCCTAATTTTTAATCCTGAAGCTTCCTAAGCCAACCAAACATATAGGTAAGTTGAGACACAATTGGGCCAAGAGCTCAATGGCATGGAAGTGATCAAACATCACCCAGTTTCTGGTACCTGTGATATTATCCTGCAAATGATACAGACATTGCTTCCCCCTATTATACATTGAATGCTTGTCATGTGTCAGGCAGTATGATGAGGACTGGGTATAGATTACATCATTTAATCCTTATAATAAACTTATAAAGTAGGTCCTAGCATAATGACCATTTTGCTTATAAAGAAATTGATACTAAGAAGGGGTACACTTAGAGAATGTCCCCATGTCCCACAACTAACTAGTGGCAGAGCTAGGTGATAGATGTACCTCAAAGATGAGCTAAAGAAAGTACAATTAATTTGGAAAGATATATGGATAAAGTTTTCTCCAGAATGTTTGCTCTTGCTGTTGGAAAGAGAAATGCTTCTTTCCAATTTCTTCTCTTTCTTTTTCTGAAGATAGATCTGTCTTTTTTTATTAACTTCCAGATTAACTGACTGGTCAATGACAGCCACTGACCCAAACTTCTCAACTGAGTGGATCTAATCCATCAAAAATTCTGACTTGAAGGATTTCTTTTTTTTTCTCCTTCATTCTTTCTTGGGTAATTGTCTGCTCTAAAAAGATTTTTCAATTCCTAGCCCTGGGAGGAAGAGATAATAGTTGCCTTTTGGTGCTTGTCCTAAGCCACAGAGTTCATTCCAACTTTTATAAATACTCAAGAAATTATTTTGATATTCCAATTTGCAGATTCACTGGATTTATTCCTATTTGGTTTTGAATACAGATGAAAAAGAAGTGAACTTTGGTGTGTTCTTTTAAAATCATACATTTTATCATCTTTCAAAACCTCCATTCTTCACATGAGTTTGTAGAAGAATTTACCATTTAAACAAATATTAACTGTGGCTGGAAGAATAGCCTATAAGAAGATAATTCTCCGATTCCTCAACTCTCCAGAGAGAGCACCACTGGAACCACTATTGTCTGTAGCATTCAGATCCCCCCAAATGATAAGCTATTAACATAGCTTGTTTCTTTTTTTTATTGAGGAGGAGAAGCAATTAGAAAATCATCTAAGAGGAAACATGTATTTAAGAATCCTTGAAGCTGACATTAATTAGTGTAGCTATCTTTTTCCCTCTGAATGCCTATGCATATGTTAAATTATTCTGAAATTTAAATATCTTATGAACATGAAATATTAAATGTATCAGAAAAAGCGAACCTTTATCAAGATCATTTAGGAGTTCATTGAGGAATACACTAAGAAATTGATCTTAATGACTGAAAGAATCTTTCAATTCATTAGAAAAAAACACAAAAAAATTTTTCAACCCAAAGTTTTATGTATGGTTTATCATAAGGTACTACTCTTAAACTTATAAACTAAATCAATTGTTTCAAGGTAGATTACATCTAAATAGTTCCTAGAACAAGAAATCTATGGGTTTTCTGAGTCCGTCTACTTATGCTTATACAAGAAAAGGGATTTTGATATAGTTTTCTCAAGAATTATCACCAAGAAAAGCAGATTCAAATATTGGGTAGTGCTCTCCAAACTTTCCAGTCAGGAAGTCATGGTCAGTGTTCTTCGGTTCCTTGTTGGACCAGAAAAGGTTCAGCAAAGATCATCATCAGCTGAATGACATTACCTGATGACTCTTCCAGACGAGAACAAGGTTACCTTCAGGTTTAGATGGCTTTCCCTTTCTCCTTATGTTCTGCTTAACTAGATAAGCCTTGATAATCAAGTACAGAATACAAAATATTAAGGCATGTCAAGACAATGTCAGGATACATTGACATCTTTTTTGTTTATTGTTCAAATAGCTTTCACTCTAGCCAATTAATCCACAACTGTATAACATGGCAATGGACCAGCATAAGATGCTTATGGAGAGAATCTTTTGATTTTTTTTTGTAGAAATGTAAAAGAACTTGAAAATTAGTGAAGTAATCAGGCTGCTATAAAAGTGATGATATGAGTCATTATCCTGGGGAAATTACTATGGTCATATTAATCCATCAGAGCATTTAGCATCACCTAATTCATCACCATTGTTAAGGGCAGAAAATAGACTTTTCCCAAAAGTATAATCTCTTAGATACTTTCTCTTGACCATTTGAATTTTATTAGTACAGTGTCCAAAATTTGGCGATATTAATGACAGAATGGTTTTATTATTCAGGCTATAATGTTCAATGCACTTTCTTTATAATCCTCCTTATGGACTTGCTAGTTAAAGACTGTTTCTTCAACAGTAAAATAGGGGTATAATATCTAATATAGTGATTATAAGGCTTAAATTATAAATTGAATGAAAGCATTCAATATGTACCGAATATTTAATAAATTGCAGCTAGCATTATATCATTATTGTTAATAGCAGAGACCATGAGTTTTGGAACCCTTATATAAGAAGTGCAAGTTTTCAGTAGTGCTACACAGAGATTTCAGTTGTAGGGACGGTTCAATTATGTATCTCTTGTGTGTCGACAATCACAGGATTACTTGGGAAAGTCAGAGTTGGGATTGCTAAAAGATCCATTGGTGGAGCCAAAGACCCAGGATACAACTTTAGGGCAGAATGAAGTAGTCCTAATAATACTTCATCGGGATAGGGGAAGAGGTGGAGGCTTCCACCAAGCCCATCACCACTCAGTCACAATAGTTAACAGCATAATTTTTTAAAATAAATAATAAAATTCAACAATAATGTAAGAGGAGAAAATGGAGGTATTTGAATAAAACAATGAAAGAAATATATGCATTTAATAAGCCCAGGCATTGTGTCAGTGAAAAAGCCAATAAAAATGTTACATTATGCATGATTCCCTTTATATGCCATTCTCTAAATAGCAAAACTATAGATGGATAACAGATTAGTGGTTACCAGGGACTAGGCATAGAGACATTGGGATTGGTATATATAGCACAGGAAAATCCTGTCATGGTGGTGGAACAGTTCTGTGTCTTGATTGTGGTAGTGGGGTCATAGATCTATACATGTGATACAATTTCTTAATCTGCTTAAATCTGAATGTCTATAGTTACAAATACTATGTAAATGTCAATTTCCTGGTTTTGATATTGTGTTATAGTTATATAAGATGTTACCCTTGAAGAAAGTTTGTTGAAAAGTACCTGGGGCTCTCTGTACTAGGTTTTGCAAGTTTCTGTGAGAATATAACTATTTCAAAATAAAGAGTTTAAAATTTTAAACACAAAAAACGAAATTGAGGGAATGATCACAAAAGGCCTAAAATAAAATGTAGAATTGTTAATAATTATGCACTAAAGCTATTTAAGCATAAAATCCATAAAGTACAGATTTGATTATATGATTTTTAAACATCTGCATTTCCAAACACACCATGTATAGATTTAAAAAATCAATACAAACTGTGAAAATCATTTATGGCAAGATTTACAGATAAAACATTCCGAATAATATATAAATAACTCTTATTGTTAGAATAATAAGAATAGCCAAAACGCCCAGAAAATGTGGGTTATTGTACGGTAGTGTAACTAACAAGAAACAAGAAATGACAAGTAAATTAGATTAAACAAATTATGTCATTTCTTTACCAAAGATCCATTAAAACTGACATTGTAGAAATATCTTTACTAACATAGAATGATATTTATGATTTACTAATAAATGAAAAGAGTAGGTAATATAGAAATAAACTTTGTTAATAAAAATTTGTTTTCTCTTTAATCCTTATTATTTAAAGTTAGTTTCAGTATTTAAATTATATTTTGAGCTATATGACATAGTTTATTTTTAAAAGCTATATAATGTTTTCTTTTTATTTTTTAAATTCTTAGTAAAAATGAAAAATTATAGTCATGCAAATTCAACATTACAGAAATATAAAGTAACCCATCACCCAACAATCACTACTCTCAAAAAAGCTACTGTATTTTACCACAGAAATAAAATGTTAAATTGGAATAACACTGAATATAAAAAAGAAAATAAAATTCACCTACAGTCTTTTTCCTATCAAAGATGAATATCAACCCCAAATTTTTGCTGTGTTCAGTTAAATTAATACTTTATACATTTCTTTTTTTATACATTTCTTTAGATCATCTAAACACAAAGCACTGAATAAATTCTAAAGGAATAAACCTGGTATCCTCCACGCAATAATGATAGTACAATATAACTGCAATCATTACAATAAAAAAGAATAATGAAAGTGTTAAATACCTTCTAGTAGTATAAATTCTTACTATAGTTTCTCTTGATTGACTAATACACAATTGATCTAAAAGAAAAGAAATTCACACTCATGGATATTATTGTTCCTCATAAACTATCTTATTTTTTAAAAACAATAAAAGACCATATGCTTGTGGAGACCATGATATAATCATGAATATGAAGTACTAAGAAAATTTTGAAAAGTAACATTATAACAGGATGTTTTAATTAGTTTCATGATCCTGATAAATATTTATAAAATGAAAGGTTTACTTTAAAATACAGCATCATTAATAAAATGTTAACTTGATGATTAACTCTACTTGCCCCATAATTGTAAACAATAAAAATCTCTATCTACCTTTATGGAAAGAGTCAACCTTTAAGTTTACAGTAGCTGTAGCTGGGTAAAGTTTTCATGCCTTTACAACATAGAAAAAATATATATGTATATTTAAATAGCATCAATTTTCTATTTTTCTAGCAAAAAATACATCACTTGTTATTTTAAAACTAAATATTTTGATTGTAATATTCATTAAAAGAAGCTTATCCTTACTGATTAGAGAAGTGTAGTATTGAAGATTTTGAAACATTAACAAAAGCACGAGAAAGAAGCTATAGATTTTTATGGTCACTATTACTGATCATTAAAATTTTCTGATAATAAGTATAATTTAATTTTTTAAACTTGTCTCTTTTTTTCCATGTAATTTTCTCTTTTTAAATTTTGAGCGAGAGTGGCACACATGCAAGAGAGGGGAAGTACAGAGGGAGAGAGAAAATTTTAAGCTAACTCCTTGCCTTGCATGGAGCCAACCTGGAGCTGGAGGCAGGGCTCCACAGGGGCTCCATGTGGGACTCAATCTCAGGACCCTGACCTCATGACCTGAGCCAAAATCAAAAGTCACATACTTAACTGACTGAGCCATCCAGGCGCCTCTCACATGATTTTTTATTCTGTGGCTCTATTATCAAAACTATAATGAATGCTCAGGAAATATTTCTATAAAACCTAAAAAGAAACTCTGAATAGAATGAATGTGAATCCTGTGTCTATTATCTTACTGAAATATTCACATCTCAAAACAGTTGCTGTAACAGATCCTACATGGGTATGAAAAGATGTGCCCTCTGTTCCTTGTGAATATTTGCGAATGAAGCTAATAATGATATTGTATTCAATGGCTTTTCCAGGGAGCTAAGTCTGATTCCTCACATTTTTTGTGGATAGGTTGTATTAAGGGAGATTTTTTGTACTTTTTTTTTTAAACATAATCGACTCCATTTTTAAAAATAAAAGAAAAACTGTTACTGTTCAAGATGACTAAGGAAGTCTGTTTGGGTCATGGGAGAAATGTGACCCTGTGGTTCTAGAACAGAAGTAGAATCAAGGAATGCCCTATACAAACAAGATCTATTGTTTTGCCAATGGAGAGTAAACTGACATGGTTAGGTGAGTTGGGTTTTTGATCCCTTTAATAAATATACAGTCAATACAAGGGTTATTTGGAAGGTTTCTTCTTCTAGGAAATCATTAAATTATTCACTCAATCAACTTATTAGTTAATCACTGTGCTAAATACCGAAAATGAAAATATAATTAGGGTACGACTCCCATCTTTGTAGAATGTTACAAAGGTAGGAGAGGCAGACAGCTAAGCAGATTTTTACAATACATTGTAATAAGTGATAAGGTAAAAAAAAAAGTACAAAAGAGAAGCAAAGGATTGTGATGTCTTTTTCCTTTTTTTAGGATAAGTTTCAGCAAAATCTGTTCAAAAAGTTACAGAACTTTATTTTGCAGAATAAATGAGATTTTGCCTAGTAATAGGTGTGGAAATGATAATCCAATAAAAAGAGTAAATCTGAAACTAATAATACACTATATGTTAATTAATTTAATTTATTTTTTTAAGACTTTATTTATTTATTCACGAGAGACAGAGAAAGAGGCAGAGACACAGGCAAAGGGAGAAGCAGGCTCTCCATGGAGCCCGTTGTGGGACTTGGTCCCAGACCCCGGGATCATGCTGAGTCAAAGGCAGATGCTCAACTGCTGAGCCACCCAGGCATCCCTTTAAATAAAAAATAAATCTAAAAATAATTTTAAAAAGAGAAGAGTATATACAAGCACAACGTATAAAGCAATATAGAACCTTTACAATCAGGTACAGATGGAATTTAAGCATGGTGTTGCAGACAGACTCTCAGCTACCCTTCTCCACCTCATGATCTCCCACCTCCTGGTCTTTGGATAATAATCTCCCCTTGATCGTGGGTTGGACCTGTGATTTTCTTTTAACCAATAAAATGTGGCAAAGGTGCTAGATTGCCGCTTCTGGGCTTTTGTTACATTGTGTAAGACCTCTTTTTTGGTAACAGACATGCAGAGAGACTCTTTTTACTGGCTTGATGAAGTAAGCAGACATTTTTAGGAAGCCCGCATTGCAAAGAATTGTTGGCAGCATCTGGAAGTTGTGGGTAACCTCCAGCCAACAGCCAGCAAGAAGCTGAACGCCTCAGTCCTACAGCCATAAGGGTATGGGTTCCAACAACAACCTAAATCACCTTAGAGACTTTGATTGCAGCCTTGTGCAATCCTAAGAGGGGATGCGAAGATTTGCCAGACTCTTCCCTATAGAAACTGTGATGATAAACTGTGGTGTTTTAAGCTGCTAGGATTGTGGTAATTTGTTATACCACAATATATAACTAATACAAATGATGAAGAGAAGTAGAGCGGTCTTCTGCCTCACACTAATGATAGGTTAGAGAATGTACCAGTAAAATAAAAAATACTAGTTAAGTTACTATTCCAACAGCCTAATGAAGAGATAATAAAGACTGTAGGTAGTAACAGTAAATGAAGAAACATATCTCCAGTTGATAGTTGAGGAGCAAAATGATTCTAGGCAGAGGATGCAACAAACAAAATCTATTACCCACCCCTACCACACACACATGGAATATGTGTCTTTATTAAAAATATAAAATAATTTTTTAAATCCTGATTTAACCTATGTTATTAAGTGTCTGTCATATTCTAGGTATTGTGTTTTTTTACTGCCTAGAAGTAAGTAATGTGAAAGGAAAAGCATGCACATACACCTCTATAAGATTTAATTTAATGAAACTAAATGAAATGTCACCATGTGATTGATCCAGTCTACTGTCTCTGACATTGGCTCCAAGGGGCACGATGTGGCTGCTGTTTTGAGCTTGAAGTTCTGTGAATATCTCTGAAATCTACTAGTTTTCTTCAGTAAGCTTCATGATTATCAGAAAGACTCGACAAAGCTGGTCTAGAAAGTAGTAATCTGACCCAGAAATGGAGTCATTATGCTAAGCAAGATGAGGAATAGTTCCTATTTGGGAGTTTTAAGGAAAGAGACATTAAGAACCTAACAATATATCCATACTGAGGAGAAAACATAAATACACCTAATGTACCTAGAAATGCTGTTTCCTGCTTTTAATACTAGATGCCTAAGGAACTCCTATGTACTCAGCCATCTCATTTCCCTTCTTTATCATGATAGTTAATAAAATTGTCCAATTATATTTGGAAGATAGTTATATTTTTTACTCTATAGCTTATCATCTTTTTTTGAGATAAGCTTTGTGATCATATTCCCTACTGGAAAAACAAAAATAATAATCAGATTTTAATAATTTTAGTCATTCAGGGTTCAGTTTTTTTAGATTTAGCAGACTGAAGAAAGTGATGAAGAAATTTAAGAAAACAACTGTCCCAATATAGGTCAATATACCAAGGAATATTTTTTATACCAAGGAATATTTTTCTCCTTTGTACAACATTGGAGACCAAACTTGTTTAATCATAAAGACTTCCACATTTTCTATTATTACTAGAGATTGTCCTATCTTTGGCAACCTAACTCTAGGATCTCGTTCTCTTTAATATGGATATTTACTAAGGTTTTCTTCAAAACAGATCAGTTTTAATAGGCATGGTACATGTGTTACCACCCATAATGCCTTTTCTTTATGAGCTTCTTAAAGCTGTAAGACAAGTTTTATTGTGATAGCCGATCTTCAAAGATGTCCTCACAATTGACCATGCCTGCCAGTGTTTGTGCTATTCAGTGCCTCTCCTTTAAGCTAGCTGACACTGTAACAAGCTTAGAGCTAATGCAGTGCAACAAAAATGATTCTGGATGACTGTCAAAGCTACATTAGAAGAAAGCTCACAGTTTTTGCTTTGATGTCTTAGGATGCTTGCTCAGGAAGCCAGCCACCATGGAAGATGTTGAACTACCATGATACTGCCTGGTTGCAAGGAAACACAAGGGGAGTATGTGGAGAGGCTTTAGGAAGAGCCAGATCCCCAGCCAACCCCTAACTCTTCCTCCAGCCATCCCAGCGTAAGTGCCAGATGTGAGCTAAGAAGCCATTGTGGCCATCTAGACACCCAACTGAGCCATCGCTCAATTTCAAACTCCTGAGACACTCCAAGAACTGGCCAGCTGAGTCCAGTCAACTTTCAGAATTGTGAGAGATAAGAGTAAATTGTTATTTTATGCTGCTAAGTTTCAGGGTACTTTACTGTATGGCAAAAGATAACCAAAATATTTATTCCCTGGAAAAATTGGTTTGGTGTCTTCACTAACATATTCATCACTTCATGAAAAGGTTAAATACAGAGGGGTTGAATTTTACATGAACCACAATTTTAAAAGTAAAAATTTTAAACACATGTGTTAGCAAGAACTTACCTGCCTTTTTGACTTTCAAATAATTTTATTTCTCCTTTGATAAGCATGTCAGCACTAGCAGAAATACAAAAAAGGATTTCAAAAATTGTTTCTCTTATTTCTGAAAAGATCAAAATGTAGAGTCATTCACATAGTAAATGCAGGCCTTTGCCAAAGTTGATTTTCCATTTAAAATTTATTCAAACTTTCAATTTTTACTAAGGAACATATCTTTCTTGGAACACTTAGTTTCCCTCACTTTCCATGCCTACAGTAGCAGTTGGCTTACTTATCAGGACCATTTACGTCACTTGATTACTGAATAAAAGAATTCAACACATATATTTGAGTGGTAATGATATGCCAGGCACAGTGGTAGGTGCTGGGAATGGAACAGTAAACAAAGTTGACTTAGTCCCTAACTATTGGAGTTTACTGATTAGTAGAAATGGCCATCACCAAAGGTTTCCAAGTTTTCTCTGTTCATGGACCTTTTCTACATGAATTTTTTCACAGTGCTCCTAGACAAAAGGGAGTACCTAACAGTCTATTTCATAAGTAGTGAAGCCCAAACAATTTAATTAAAGTATTTTTTTCTAGAAACTTACTGTATTTAAACAATATACATAAATTTATTTTATTTTATTTTATTTTTATTTATTATTTATGTATTATAGTCACAGAGAGAGAGAGAGAGAGGCAGAGACACAGGCAGAGGGAGAAGCAGGCTCCATGCACCGGGAGCCCAATGTGGGATTCGATCCCGGGTCTCCAGGATCGCGCCCTGGGCCAAAGGCAGGCGCCAAACCGCTGCGCCACCCAGGGATCCCAATATACATAAATTTAAAGAAAAAGTTCATTCTTGTGTAACTAGAGTTACTTAACCCTGAGGTGCACACAGCTGTAGGGCACCGCACAGGTTCTCAAGTGTTAGAATCAGATTGGCTAGCACTGTCCTCATTTGCTGTTTTACATTTATGGGTAGCACTTTCTTTGTCTTATAGGAACCACCGAGACTTCAGCTTCATAGGGATATGATGATATTAGACCTTCTAGCACCATCTAATATGGAAACCGTGAACTATCTTGGACTTCTAGTTTATATAGTTCCAGCAGCTACCAAGGATCACTGTGTTTCTTTCAAACTTGTAAATTTAAAACATTTTGCTATCCTGTGGCACCACTGTGAGTTGACTGCAGTGCCGCAATGTGCCTCTGTGTGCCCATGGAACCAAAGGAGAGTCCAAGAATGCAGAATAATCTAGCCTGGCTGCAATGTCAGAGTTGGATACTTAGATGGGTTCCCCTTCCAAGTGTAGCACAGGTCAGCTACCAGATTAAAAGTTGATGTAAATTGGCTTCTTCAATATAACAGCACAGCAAAGATTATCAATACTCTGATGTATTGGTAAGTGGGCAAAATCCCATCTATTGTCATTCATGAGGATCCAAAGGTCATTTGTATATAAGTAGAGTTTAAAATGAAATAACTTTATATTCCCTTTCACTATTATTCATATTCCCCAAATGAATGAGAACGTACACTGTTTGTCCTTCTCCGATTGACTTATTTCACTCAGCATATAAAGGAAGGGAAAAGAAATGTTGGGAAATATCAGGAAGGGAGACAGAACATAAAGACTCCTAACTCGGGGAAACGAACTAGGGGTGGTGGAAGGGGAGGAGGGCGGGTTTTGGAGGGGAATGGGTGACGGGCACTGAGGTGGACACTTGACGGGATGAGCACTGGGTGTTTTTCTGTATGTTGGTAAATTGAACACCAATAAAAGTTAATTAAAAAAAAAATAAAAAAATAAAATGAAATAACTATCTGGTCATGATAGGAGCTATAATAGCAGAAAAAAGTTATATAATTCATATAGAATACACATTTGTCCTCTGGAGGTAGCATGTTGTGTCTTTTAACATGAAGAGTAAAATAATCTTATGTTTCAGAAATTCACTGTGATTGTAGGGATAGGAATCCTCTCTGATCGGATATGGTACAAAGAGAAAAAAAATCTCAGAACTTTTATTACTAATGTAATAAATATACAGATTATAAAATATCCTATACTTACTTGGAACAAAACTAGTCTTTGTTATCCAAAAGATAACTCAGGTTTTATCTATAAAATAAGATATAGGGATTTTGTCATTAAACTAAAGCAATTAGATGCACAACAATTTCAGACCTAAAGGTCCTTTAGGTATCTTTATATTGTATTACTTAATAAAGAGAAAGATTGTGAAAAAGAGGAAATGGTTCTATGAAATATCAAATTAAATTTATTATATTTCAAGAGCATGTTTTATGTATCCATCTTTTAACATGCATTCACAGCCAACAATAAAACACTATTGTTGACCAATGGAATTGTCTGGAGCAGAAATTGTGCACTGCCAGCCCTTTGGCATCTTCACTTAGTGATGTTTCCTGGCCTACACCCCTTAGAAATTTTTAATGTAAAATTAGCATATAAAATTGAGTTATTTCAAAAAGTCTGGATTGTGAGTTCCTTATGTACAATGGCAGATCTGGCAAACGTGGCCTAAAGGATCCATCTGATGCGATGGGGGGGGGGAGTGTCTTTAAGTGGGCAGTTCACTCTCCAGTTCTGTTCCCTATTTATATCCTACTTATTTAACTTTATTCATAATTTGTGCCTAGACCTATAAGCATTTGAATTTGTGAATCCTGCTGAAAGATAGCTGATTTATCCAGATAATGCCTAACTCATAAGGATAATTACAGAATGATGATAAATCTCTGAACAGAGGGCAAATAAAATATACTCTTAGTTTTACAAACCACATCCATAAGTCAGCTTTCTTCCCTCTCCCCCCTTGGAAGAAGTGCAAAGAGAAAACAATATTTAATGTGTTTCCTCATTCACAACCAAGTTTTATAAACTCAACTTGCCATGTAAACTTCTGGTGAGGGAGATTTTCAGGAAAGCAATTAAAGAGGAGTAGTGATTATGTAGAAAAATTAATACCTAGATTCACTATGGAACTCTAAAGACAGCTAAAGGCAAATATTTTCCAGTAAAAATTTGTTCAAATTGTGGCTTAAATATATCAGAATAGAAAATTGCAAATGGTTAAAAAAGGAAGTAAAAATACCCAGCTTTGTCTCTCTATGAAGCTTACATCTATTTTAAATATAATATACCATGTTTTAATTATATCACTTATTTTCATATCATGATTTCTTTTAAAAGCAATTTGAAGTGATTTATAAAATTTAACACAATGTTGAATAGGGTCATTAAAATGCATAAAGACATAGAACATAAGGGGATAGATAATCATCTTAGTTGATTTAGAATATTGTATTTGTACACTAAATTTAGAAATAAATATCTTGGTGTCTAAATAGAAATTTAAGAAAGTAGATAGATAGATAGATAGATAGATAGATAGATAGATAGATACTTGTAAGTAATTCTGTCTGTGGTAGGAAGGACACACATTTATCTAAAGAACCATTCCTGCATAAAATTCAAAGGCAAATGTTAACATGTGATGCTTTATTTATAACGAGGTTTGGCTGTACATTAAAAAACAATGATTGCTTAAACGAGTGTAGTCAACATTTTAAAATGTTCCCAAGATTCCCATTCCCTGATAATGTTCTCTATATAACTCTCTTCACTTGAGTATGGATCTAGGAATATAATGAATTTCAGTTCCATTATTAAGTTGTACTGTATGACAAAGGTGAAGGGATTTTTGCAAATGCCATTAAAGTACCAATTTAGTTGACTTTGAATTCATCAAAAGGGGATAATTCTGGCAGGACTGATCTACTCAGGTCCTTAAAAAAAGACTGACCCTTTCCTAAAAGAAGAGATTGGGGCACCACACCAGAGAACCTCCTGCTGAGACAAGTCTCCAAAATCTGAGAACCATCCCTGGCTGATGACTATCAAGAAAATGTAACTTCAATGCTACCCCACCGTGACCTGAATGCTGCCAACCCAGGAGTTGGGAAGAGACCTCAGAGTGTTACATGAGATTGTAGTCCCAGACAATGCCTTGACTTCAGCCTTGTGATACTCTCAGGAGAGGACACAGCTTACCTATACCTGCATTACTGCATTTACCCATAGTAAATGAGTGCTATTTTAAACCATTGAGTTTGTGGTAAATCCATTATGCAGCAATAGAAAACGAATAAAACAGCACATAATTTCATTTCTCTTTCAACTAAAAGTAATCTGCAAATGAGTAGCCCAGGACCAATATGTTTTCTGAGTCAAAAGGATGCTATTCTTCAGTGCCACTTCAAGATACAAAATGGTGGCTCCAAATCCAGCAGTCACATCTCCTGGTAAATAGAACAAAGAAAGGGCATAAGAAAGGGCACATCCATTCCTCTTTAAGAAGTCCTTGTCCTTTTACCTTTCTGGCCATTATTTTGCTACCAGGCATGTTAACTGAATGTATGATTGAGTAAAGGAAGGATTTTGGTAGGCTAGAGAAACAGAAAGCTAGCATGCTAGCAGATTGTTTCTCTTAAAAGCTATATTAAGGGGCTAGATTACAACAAACTTGCATCTATTCTAGGTTATTTTTGGAAGAAGATCTATATGCTGTACAAATTATGAAAAAGATCAGACTTCGCATCGAATTATAGTCCCACATTTTACGTGTAGATCGAGAGACTTGAGTAATGTCTCTGAGCATCAGTTTGTTTTTGTAATCTATAAAATTTAGGCAGTTCTTCTAAAGCGTAGGCATTGTTGGGAGAGATTAAATAACAACACAAGGAGATATGGGAGATGAGGTGCCAGTTATGAAATGTTACATTACAGTATGGTAGCTACCTTCACTTACTAAGGAGTGTGGATCATGAAGTTGTGCAAGTTAGAAATATTATTTTTTAATCAAGTAAGGACTTTTGCATCAGCTTTAGCATTTGGTTAAATATGTAAGTTGAAACCACAGATTACTGCAATACGTATCATGGATAGAAAAAAAAAGATTGTGTTTTTAATCTACCAGCTTGTTCACAATTTATCTAAATACTCTGGGAAAATGAAATGGAATTCCAGTAGACTTGTCAGAATGAATTGGTTCCCAAAAGTATGACCGTGTAACTGAATAAAATAATCTATTAGATAAGCCCATAGCCAACTAAAATATCAAAGAATGTCTTTTAAGAAAAATGAATTATGTTAAATTGACATTTACTTTCTTTGTTGATGATTAACCAACAATTTTAGCTCCTACTTAAGGTTGCTCGTTTGGATATAGTAAACCAGTTCTGCTAATGTTGAAGAAAGGTGTAAGTTTCCTACTTGCTGGAGCTGGTGGATATTCATCTGTTTCCTTATGAGATGGTATACATTTTATTTACTAAGAAGTTAAAATGAAATCAGGGTGGGGGAATTAAGACAGAGCCCTACTTTCTTCACATAAGATATTTAAATAAAAAAAAAAAGATATTTAAATCACCTGTTTCGTTTGTCAAAGAAGTCTTATCTCTGTGCTCTGATTTTAGCTGTAGTACCAGAAAATAGGCTTGGGAAGTGTATTAATATACTTAAAATTATGATCAACTTTATGATTCAGACTTAAGATGGCTTCCATAAGTGGAATCAAAATCTGACAAGAGATTTATGAATACTACAAACACAACACTCCTACATAATTACTTTGTTATTCTCAATCACTTGCTCTATAAGATAAAATAATAATGTATAGTACAATGACCACAGTTGATGGCCGTAGACCAAACTTGATTCTCTCACACACAAGATAGAAGATTAAATGATCTAGTCTTGTGGTTTTGTTTAGAAAAAAGATAATATGTTTCAGAGGCATATGTAGAACATTAATTGGTCCCATATATATTTTAATTAATGTGTATGTGAATTGAGAGTATTTTATTGTTATATATGAAATAAAATATAAAAATATATCTATTTCTATATATATATATGTAAATATACCCACATGCCTTCATAGATGTACATTTGCATTTTGTGGTATATGCATTTCAAGAAACTAGCAGTAGCAAAGACCTTTATATCAAAGGCAGATAAAAATTGCAGGAAATTGGGATACCTGGGTAGCTCAGCAGTTAAGCATCTGCCTTGGGCTCAGGGCGTGATCCTGGAGTCCCAGGATCAGAAGGAGTGCTTCTCCCTCTGTTTATGTCTCTGCCTCCCTCTCTCTCTCTGCATCTCTAGTGAATAAATAAATAAAATCTTTAAAAAAAGTTTCAGGAAATTTATATTCATTCATGTTCTCATTTAATTATTTTTCTCAGTTTTTGTTTGCATATAAGACATTTGGAAATTAAAGATCTATAGAAAAGAAAAAGCAAACATCAATGAAAAATAACAGCAGATTCAACAATAAAAGAAATGTCCACTTAGTAATACACAGTGTCTGTAAGTATGTGGAGAAGTATCTTGATATTGACAAATCCTTCAAGATCATTTTAAAAACCCATAGAATTTACCTGAAAACATCAGGTAATTGTGGAAAATTAAGAATGAAGTGTCAGACATTTTTCCTTTTTTAAAAATCATACTTTGTTACTTTGGACATGATAAAACTATGATCATTAAAATTATAAATTTCTTAATTTTGTTAATAATTCGCTTCCTTAATCATTATATGCGTAAGTCATTCAAACACTAGTTTTATAGAAAATCCTTTTTTTAAAGAAAAAATATTCCTGAATTATAAATAATTGAGCCCTATTATTGTCTGTGCGTGGGCCAGGGAGTAAGAGAAAGTGGAGTAGTTAGCCTTAATTATCTGGATAATTTATTTCTGTCAACCCAGCCTTGGTGCCCTTTCCTTTCAAAACTGAAAACTTATATTAGAAATTATAGTTCGTCTTAAAGGAACTATAACATTAGAGATGACATTTCAGCACATTTGCGGATAAGTTATTTTCCCTATGTCACCTTTCCCTGTGATGGTTGTGCAGTGTTCCTATCCTAGGATAGAGATTGAGAGAGTAGATGACAGGAGGGTCAGGGGACTCTTTGCTCTCACTCGAAGGCTCCTACCATTGCCATCGGAAATCAGATTGTTAGCATGTCAGCTCAGTCTGTCAGAATCCCCTGAGTGCTGCTCGGCCAGTGTGTTGGCTGTGGATGTCCCTTCACGACACCCAGTCACTCAGTCATGCAGCCTAAATGAGGCAGCACACAACACCTTCACACCAGTGTGCGATAACTGAGCTTTCCGACGATGTGTCTTGACCTTATAAGAAGGCACAGAGAAGGGCCAGGGTGAAGAGCCCAGAAAGCCTTGATTGCTACTAACCTTCTCTTGTCTGTTACAAATGGCAGCTTCTTTTTCTCCAGTCAGTCAGAAACAAATGCAATAAAACAATCTTTACTCAGGAAACCAGTAAGGTATTTCCTTTATGCAGTGATGAAATACAACCACTAGATGACACCAAGAGATAGTTTCTATATGTCTGATTAATCTCCTACACTCAGTTGCCTGTTCAAAGGTGACATTCTTAAGATTTTCATTGAGATCACAGATGCAGGTCAAATGAGTGATCTAAATGTTTAGAATTGCCTTGCTTTAATATTATCAATTGCCATCCCGTCAGGAAGACAAAGTTAAAATCAAACAGAAACAAAAACAAAACAAACAAAAACATTGGGTATGGGGTCATTTGGACACCCAACCTCAAACATTTCCACTTTTGTTTCCTATTGTACATACCATCAATGAGCTATTCTAGTCCTTACTAGTACTGTCATTTGAAAAATTTCTGCCAGTATTCCATCATAAAACCTTCTCAAGAACTTGAAATTCACCTGTAATATTTCTCTTCAGTCTACATTTTATAATCCAAGTCTCAGCAATATGCATTTTAACAATATGCAAATAATTGGCCTGCTCCTGTGTCTGTGTCAGTGAGAAAAAAAAAAAAAACTATTAGTAAGTTTCAACCCTTATATGATTGTATTTCCTTCAAAAAACAACCAAATGTTTTTTTTTTTTTTCAACCAATGTTTTATTCTGGATTTAGTATACTGATGGTTCATTGCCAAATTAATGGAATTCGCATCCTGTGGGTAGTCTTAAACTTTAAAACAGTAGTTCCCCATATAAAACAATACTGTTTTAGTACCGGGGTATCTGTATATTAAGAGTTGCATACAAAAGTTTCAAAATCCACTCTCTGAACAGGGTGAAAAGTAAAAATCTCCAGAAGAAATGGTTAATATTATATACATAGTTCTAGTAAATGTTATGTAATGCAACTTTGTAAAGTTTCTATGTGTAGCTTCAAAAATATGATAATGATTTTGTCTTTTAGCCAGCATTGCTACATGGTAAATTAAATTGCATTTTGTTTACCAAATATATTTGCTATTAGAGAAAGACTATATATTGATTACATAATGGAGAAAAGAAATGCTCTTGATCCGAAAAGCAACATTTGAAACATAGGATCATGTCTAAGAAGCAAATGTATGAACATAAGGTCATTCTCAGGTATCGAATATTAATTTAATAAAACATATGCACATCCATCAACTTAAAAATCTAAAATGACAAAGAAAAACAAACTCAACTTTATTCTGGAATGACAATTTTTTTGAAATAAGACACTCTTATGGTTATTCAGTACATCTTTTCTGTTTCCTTTATAAATTTTGGACCATTACATATCTGATTTTTCTGAGTTTGATGGCTTTCCTGAAATTATGTAAGCTTTTCTTGTTTAAATAGCATTCATATTTTAAAATCAATATACAGAGTTAAATTTCACATTGAGTCTCTTCATTTAAAAATGTTGGCTAATTTGCATGAAAACATTGGTATAGACTTCCTTATTTATTTATTTTTTTATTTTCTTAAGTGAAAAAACTTAGGATGGACCCACTTAAAACCTTGGTTTATTCCTGGGGCACCTGACTGGCTCAAGTGGTTAACGGCAGATTCTTGGTTTTGGCTCAGGATCTCAGGATCCTGGGATGCATCCCAACATCTAGGTCTGGGCTCAACAGGAAGTCTGAGGATTCTTTCCCCTTGTCCCCCTCCCTCAGTCCTCTCTCTCTCAAATAAATAAATAAATCTTTTATTTTTATTTTTATTTTTATTTATTTTTTTTTATTTATGATAGTCACAGAGAGAGAGAGAGAGAGGCAGAGACACAGGCGGAGGGAGAAGCAGGCTCCATGCACCGGGAGCCCGACGTGGGATTTGATCCCGGGTCTCCAGGATCACGCCCTGGGCCAAAGGCAGGCGCCAAACCGCTGCGCCACCCAGGGATCCCTAAATAAATAAATCTTTAAAAAAACTTGGTTTATTATGAATACCAAGAGTGTTAAATTTATTATAAATTGTATGTGCATAATTTTCATAAGAATTTCTTTGAAATTCCTCAAGAATAAGTGAAATTAGTCACTCAAAAATATTTTATTTTCAGAAGAAATTTTTGATTTTAAGAAATTAGCCATTTTATTTTATCCGAATATGTACGAGGGAGAACTGTTTTATACCAACTACTTATTCTCCCTATGGTTCTGTTGACTTATATCTTCTCTATTAAATTGACTGTATTAACTTTCCATTTCTGAGGAAAATATGGATTTCAAGTCTGTAAAATGAAAAAAACACAAGTATATATACATGCACACACACACCCTTCACCCTAAAATCTATTAAATGTGTTATAAATAGCATGCAGAAAAATACTGTTGTGTAATGCCATGACGTGTTAACTTTTCTTTTATGTTGGAAGTCATGGAGTAGTTAGTAGGTGTTACCTTCTAAATCCCATTAATAACAGTTATATAGAGACATGGCAATGGGAAAAAGAAGTCACCCGGGATTCTGTAATGCTCAATTGAAATGGGTACGTTAAAGACAAAATACTAAGCTTCATTGGGAGTTTCTGTTTCTCATCATTTATTTTCTTATGTCCTAATTTTAGCAGTCTCTTAAGCAGAGATACTTTATCATCTGATTATGTTTATCAAAAACTTTGAATTATTAACCATCTGAGTTTTAGAGAGAGACTTCACAAAGCAGCTTAAACATAATTTGACTGTCTAGTTTATTTTTCTTCCTTTTTATTATTTTTTTGATAGAGATATTTTCTTTATTTTTTCCTCCATTTACAGGTGCAGAATTAAAGAACACGTTCGCTCACTATATTATTGATGCACTTAAGTGGAGTGTTCCAAAGCATGTAATTACCGTGTAGGCTTATGGCCCTGAAGTAGCCGGGGATAGTGGTGCTGCATATCCATGATTTGAAGGACATACAGTGATGATTATAGAGGCAGTACTCTGCATCCATTCTAGCCCTTTTGTGTTTAGCTGGTTGTCATGGCAAATAATTGGATAGAATTTAAGCCACTTTCTTCCAAGTGGGAAATTCATAATTTTGCCCTTCACCTAATTTTGTAGATACTTTTAAAGAATCTTAAAGTTTCTAACAGGAATGACGTCGAGCAGTGTGGGAAAAAATTCACATAGAGTGGACACCTCCGAAATTAGACATCTTCTGTTTCAAGGGGTTAAAGAAGTCAATTTTCATTTGCATCAATTTGCCTTATTTTCATATAACTAAGCCAGAGACTTTGAGCTTCTTTGATAAAATGTGCCCGATGTAGTTGACGTTGACAGCTTCTGAGACAAATGGAAAAACAGTAAAAAAAAAAAAAAAGAAAAAGAAAAGAAAAAGAAAAAATCTTACTAAATTTTAGCTAAAAAGATGCTCTGCTTAGAGTGGGATCTGAAAAAGGCATAAGAGTGTTTTCAAAACACAGCTGATGGAGGAAATTTTAAATAGAAATGATTTAAATTAATAGTATGGTAGGGTTGCCATGAGATGGAGAGTCAGGATTAATTGATCCAAAGGACATGTAAGTCAAGTGATGATGTATTCCTTTCATTACTTTCTGTTTTACTTGTATAATATTGAAATTTATATTTATTATATCCTTTTAACTGTAAAATATAACAACTTAGAAAAAATAAAATTGAAAGATACTGTTTGTGATCTAATTCAGTTATTCCCTGAGAGGTCCTACTTATTCAGTCTGTATTTAATGATGCCCTTTGTCAGCCATTGAGAATAATGTAATAAACCAATTTAAAAAATGAACAAACAAATAAAAACACTCCCACGGAATGTTTACACTCTAGAAAGGATTTCAAAATATGAAAGACAATGTCTAAGAGAATTGTAGCCACTTCATACAGATGATTATTTGTACACCATACTGGGATCCAAGTCTAAGTTCCCAACATTGTCATTCTTTGGATAAAAAGGCCCCTAGGTCAAAGTTATTTACTGTTTAACTGCAGTGTTGCTTTAGCTTTCTTATACTTAGCAGTACAGAAATGCTCAATTGCTTAATAGAGTACATACATAGAAATAGTGTAGAATCCTGGAGGATATGAGGTACTCCTTTAAGACTAAAATTCCTGTTTGAGCTCTGAATCATTTACTTCTTGTCAAGCTAAGAAGAATTTATTAAAGAATTTAGAAAATATATGAACAAAATGGAAGAAAGGTGTAACAGTGGGGAAAGATGAGACAGTAGTGAAGAAAAGAGATGGCTTTGCAATACCGCATACTTGGAGATGTTGCAGGCTTGCTTCCAGACCCACTGCAATAAAGGGGATGCCATAATAGAGTCAAATGACTTTTTTGGTTTACCAGTTATATTTAAAAGTTGTATGCATACTGTAGTTTTCACATAAAAGTTACATTTATACTTTCAAGTGTGCAATAGCATTATATCTAAAAGAATACATGACTTAATCTTCTCAAATCCTGCTACTGGCTTCTCAAATTTATGTAATATTTATTCTAAATACTTTGTTGTCATTTCAACAATCTTCACAACATCTTTAACAGGATGAGTCCATCTCAAGAAACCACTTTCTTTGCTCATTCATGAGAAGCAACTCCTGATCTGCTAAAATTTTATCATGGGATTGAAGCGATTCATTAACATCTTTAAGCTCAACTTCTAGTTCTCTTGCTATTTTGCTATTTTTAATATGCAGTTACTTTCTCCACTGAAGTCTTGAACCCCTCAAAATCATGCATGAGAGTTGGAATGAACTTCTTCCAAACCGTGCATGCTGGTATTATGACCTCTTCCTCTGAATCATGAGTGTTCTTAATGGCATCTAGACTGGCAAATCCTTTCTAGAAGGTTTTCAATTGAGTTTGCTCAGATCCAACAGAGGAACCACTTTCTGCAACTTCTGTGGCCTTACAGAATATATTTCTTAAATAATAAGACTTGAAGGTTAAAAAGACTCCTTGATCCATGGGCTACAAAATGGATGTTGTATTAGCAGGCATGAAAACAACATTAATCTCGTACATCTCCATCAGAGCTCTTGGGTGACCAGGTGCATTGTAAGTGAGCAGTGATATTTTGAAAGGAATATTTGTTTTCTGAGGAGTAGTTCTCAAGAGTGGGCTTAAAATACTCAGCAAACCATGTAAACAGATGTGCCGTCATCCAGGCTTTGTTGTTCCATTTATAAACCACAAGCAGAGTAAATTTAGCATAATTCTTAAGGGCCCTAGCATTTTCAGATGGTAAATGAGCATTAGCTTCATCTTAAAGTCACCAGCTGCTTTAGCCCCTAACAAAAGGGTCAGCTTGTCCTTTGAAGCTTTGAAGCCAAAGCTATTGACTTCTCCTCTCTAGATACGAAAGTCCTAGCTGGCATAGTCTTGTAATAGAAGACTCATCTACATTGAAAATCTATTGTTTATGGGGCACCTGGGTGGCTCAGTTGGTTAAGCATCTGCCTTCAGCTCAGGTCATGATCTCGGGGTACTGGGATTGAGCCCCACATTGGGCTCCCTGCTCAGTGGGGAGTCTGTTTGGCCCTCTCCCTCTGCCCCTCACCCCCACTCATGATGTCTCTCAAATAAATACAATCTTGAAAAAAAAGAAAAGAAAGAAGAAAAGAAAAGTTGTTTAGTGTAGCCACCATCATTAATTAACTTCACTAGATCTTCTGGAGAACATGCTGGAGCTTCCACATCAGCATTGCTGCTTTGCCTTGTACTTTGATATTATAGAGACAGCTGTTTCCCTTAAATTTCATGAACCAAACTGTGCTAGCTTCAAACTTTTTCTTCTGCAGCTTCCTCACCACTCTCAGCCTTGATGCAATTAAAAAGAGTCAGGGCTTTACACTCTGGATTAGGCTTTGGTTTAAGGGAATGTTGTGGCTGGCTTGAACTCTATCCAGACCACTAAAACTTTCTCCATATCAGCAATAAGGCTGTTTTGCTTTCTTATCATCTTTGTGTTTACTGTAGTAGCACTTTTAATTTCCTTCAAGAACTTTTCCTTTGCATTTACAGCTTGACTGTTTGGCATAAAGGGCCTAGCTTTCAGCCTATCTCAGCTTTCTACCTGCCTTCCTGACTAAGTGTAACTATTTCTAGCTTTTGGTTTAAAGTGAAAAACATGTAATTCTTTCTTTCACTTGAACACTTAAAGGCCATTGTAAGGTTATTAATAGGCCAAATTTCAATATTGCTTTGTCTCAGGGAATGGTGAGGCTGAGGAGAGGAAGAATATGGGGTTGGTAAACAATCAGAACACACATATTTATCAATTAAAACTTATATGGGCACATTTCATACCACCTCAGAACAAATATAATAGTAACATCAAGAATCAATGATCACAGATCATCATGGCAAACATAATAATAATGAGGATATTTGAAAGATTGTGAGAATTACCAAAATGTGACAGAGACATGACATGATCAAAGGTTTTTGGAAAAATGGTGCTGACCATTTTGCTTAACACAGGGTTATCACAAACCTTCAATGTGTCAAAGCCACAATGTCTGTGAAGTGCAGTAAACAGAGGTATGCCTGTACCTAGAACAGCTGTACCTGGTATCTGTGCATTTGAATTACAGTTTTGACTTCTCCCCTGTCTCACAAAAATCATTCATTCAACTTCAGAATATCAATGTGGAATAGTAACTATATATATTTCACAAATGTCCAATCTCAATTATGCTGTGTGTGGGGGGGGGGGGGGGGGGCTGGGGGAGATGAACACCATTCAAAGCAGAACTAAAATTAGATCCCAGAAGTCTTGTGTTAGCCTAAAGATAAAACACCAGATCATTACTACAAAGGAAGTTTTATTTTACAGTGACTAAAATCAGACTTACTCTGCAAATCCTAATGAGAACAGAGACCAGTGTGTATCTTGTGCAGCACGGTATAGTGGAAGCAAGTTTCCAAAAGCTAGGAAATCTCTCCTTTCACCGAATTGTTCATTATTTTTACTAATCGGGATGTGAGGTGTTTCTTATTTCCTTATAGTGTTTTGCAATTCTGTTTGCCCTGATTAAGGTATTGTAAAGAAGAAAAATGTGACATATCAGCACGGCGTCTCTTTGGGATCCACTAAATAAGAGTAAAATATAATCAATAATTATAGTGTTAAAATTAAATATTATAAGAAACAATAGAACTGTGAAGTCACTCACAAAAAGGTTGAGAAAAAAGAGCCCCTGAGAAAGAGACACAACCTATTTTTCCAAGAAGAAGAAATAGAGAAACCTATTCAAAGTCTTTTCTTTGCAAAGGTCTAGAGATTTTCTAATGGAAAAGATTCTTCCCAGGCAACTGAAGGTAAATGTAGAAAATTAAATGGCACAAACACAGATTTTAAGCTATTTCTTTGTACAGCTGTCTTTTAAATTGGGAGGGAAAAAATCTGGTTACAAAAAAAGCACTATATTTATACTATCTTTTATATGTACCTGTGTAGTTTCCTTTACCAGTGTTTTTTTTTATTTCTTCAGTGAGTTCAAGTTATTGTCTAATGTTCTTTTCATTCCAGCCTGAATAACTCCCTTTAATATTTTTGGTAGGACAGGTTTGTTAGCAAAATATAATTCTCTAATTTTCTGGGTCAATTATTTTTTTTTTTTTAATTTTAATGCCTTATTTTTTCCTTTCTTTTTGGAGAATAGTTTTACTGGTATAGAATTCTTCTTTGGCAGTTTTATCTTTTAACACTTTGATTGTGTCATGCCCTTGCCTTCTGACTTCCATGGTTTCTGATGAGAAATTAGCTGTTAATCTTATTGAGGATTCCTTGTAAATTCTGAATTCCTTCTCATTTGCAGCTTCAAGATTGTCTCTTTGGCTCTCAACCATTTGATTATGTGTCTAGGTGTCAATCTTTCTGAGTGTGTTTGTACTTGAAATTCATTGAGCTTCTTATATGTGTAGATTTATGTTTTCTATCAAATTTAGGAAGATCTCAACAATTGTTTCTTAAAATATTGTTTATTCATTTCTCTATTTTTGAGGTCTCATGTTTGCAGATACACTCGTGTATCTCATGTCGCTGAGACAATCATTTTTCCTTTCCTTTGGAAAGTGCATGAGCTCCTATGTCCAGGAGAGCCTGAGATGCACCCCCCCACCCTGCACCCTCTAACAATTTTATTCATTTATGTTTCTGTAGGCTTTGATTGCCAGTTGGGAGTCAGGCCTAGGGACCCAGACCCTTTGATCAGTCATTGTTTTAAATATATTGTATGATCATTGTTCCAAATGATGGCAGGTCATGCTTCAATGTTAGCCCTTCAGTGTTCAGATGTCAGGGGTTTCCACTGATCCACCCAAACTTGGAGAGTGCTGGATTAAGACTTTTCTCTGGACCCCATCAATGTCTGCTTTATTTACCTCATTTCTTCATAAATATTTAAAGATTTCCACCTAGTTAGGATAGTCCTTTGACTCTCTTTTTCTTTCCTCTTTGTTTTGCCCATCCTCGTGAATCATTCCAACCTTCTTTGCTCTGTATTTTTCAGAATAATTTTTCCCTTTGGAAGAAGCTTTGAGACCTCAATTAAAATATACCCTAGTATTTTCTTTGCTTTTATTTTAACTTTACCATTGGTAGGGGCCCTGAGGCTAGAGACTATAACTTAGTCCAGTCAGGATCCAACCTTGCCCCAGAGTCAGAATTTTCTCTAACACCTTTTAGTTTTTATTTTAACTTTACCAAGTTGACATGGGACCTGAGGTTAGAGGCTATAACTTGGATGTGCTAGAATCCAAATTTGGCTCAGCATTCTCCCTTTCATTTTAACTATTACAGGTATCAATAACTGAATGATTATATGTTTAGTTTATATCTTCTTGCCTTACATTTCTTTATGTATCTGGTGAACCAACATTTCATGAGATGGATCCATCATTTCTAAATTCCATTGGTAAGTTTTACTTCCATAAATGAATCAAAACACAACTGCAGTTCTATACCATGGGTATACCCTATGACCATTCAAAGTTTCCTCACCCCCACACTATTACGCATTCTCTTTCTGAACAACATGTATTGGTAAATCAATATCATTCTAGGGAACTTCTAATCCTCTTACAAAATACCCAAAGTCAAACTATGAAGTTTGAGAGAATAGTTCTCCAGACTGCCAAATCTTCCCAAGACTTCTGATACTGAATGATGGCTTGAAGAGGTTTCCAAAATTTCCTTAAATTTTGATGATTGCTAGAAAACTTCACAGAACTGATTAAAAACCATTATACACACAATTATGTTTTAGTACAAGGAGAGGATACAAATTAAAATTAACCAAAGGAAAAGATGTATAGGGCAGAGTGTGGGAGGATTTCAAACATGAAAATCTGTTGTTGTCCAGATATATAGTCTTCCTGGCATTGATGTGTAACAATACATATGAAGTACTGCCAGCCAAGGAAGTTTACCAGAGATTTATTGTCCAGAATTTTTATTGGGACTTCATTGTACATACATGACTGACTGATTGATTGCCCACTTGGTTGAACTCAGTCTCCAGGTCAACTAATATCATGTGACCTAAGCCTTCCTCCCTTAATCACATGGTTGGCTTTCTGCTGTGGCCAGCCTCACCCTAAGATCTGGTATGGCCAGACTATCCTCTAAACAAAGACACTCCTATCAGGTGTGACATTGATTACCTCCCAGAAGTTGAGGGCAAAGGCCCAGACCTCTCTTTGGACAAGGTCAAATCTTTACTACACATACTTGAGAGGTCAAATAATGACAATTCTCTGGGAATGAGGTTTAAAGAGGCTCCAACCTTATTCTGTACTCTCTGGTAGCTGCCATGCTGCTGGCTTTCACCATGATAGCAGGCTGTTAATTTCTGAGGCCACACTCTAGAACTGATGTGGGGAATGGGAATAGGTCAAGTTATAATGCCGCAAAGCTCACTGTTCTTAACCAAGATTCAGCCTTTTATTTTAAATATATAATCCCTGGGTTGCTACAAGCCTTTAACTTCCAGAGTATTTAAAAAGTTGATTCTGACAATTTTGCCAGTTTTCATTGCTTTTATGGAAGAAGGAATTCTTGGAGGTCCTTACTCTACCATTCACTCATGTGACTCCCTCAGCTGATTTTTCTGAATAAAATGTTGTTGGAACACAGCCATTGTTGTCTGTTTACATATTGTCTATGGTTGCTTTCTCACTGCAATGACAGGATTGAATAGTTTTATCAGAGACCTTCTGGCCCACAAAGCCTAAAAAAACCTAAAATATGGCCTTTTTTAGAACATTTTTGCCAACCTCTGCTCTAATGTATATATAATAAAGAAATAAATAAATAAAGATGATAGATAGATAGATAGATAGATAGATAGATAGATAGATAGATGATAGATGATAGATAATTTCTGTACCTAAGCCCTAGAGTAAAAGTAATATATAACAAAATTTTATTAAAAGGAGACATCTGGACTATACATTCTCTACCATGCTGCTGTTCCTCACTGTTTTTGAAGACACATTGGTTTATGACATCAATCAATAAAGAAATAGTTAAAATAAAAGCTATATCAAATTTTATTCTACAAAGCCTTATTAAATACCTGAGCATTGGCTTCTTTTTCTTCCTTATTGATCTTTCCATACACCATTTTGTCAGTTTTGTAACAGAAAGGCGAGATGAGAGACAGTCCTTTTTTCCCCAACTGTATTAGGTTAATAGAGTTAAAATAAACATCTTAAGTAGTATTGGCCACCTAATAAAAAGCTATATTTTTTGTGAATGAATATGATCAATTCTATTATTTACTTTTAAAAATTTAATATTTTGTTTGAGATAATTTTGAGAAGAGTGATTCATTTATTTAACCAGGATTCCTTTTCATGCTCATCACTGCTCAATTATTTGAATAAAGATTCTTTAGCGTCAGGGGCCCCTTCTCTTCTCAGCATGCCAGTTTGGTTTGTCTTCATGAGCACACATATCCAATGGATCTTGAGATTCACTGAATTCATGTTAATTTCCTAATCAAGAAAGAAACCATATTTTATAAAATAATAACAAATTAGAGGGGCACGTGGGTGGCTCAGTTGGTTAAGCATCTGACTCTTGATCTTGGCTCAGGTCATGATCTCAGGGTTATGAGATCCAGCCTGGTGTTGCGTCTGTCCTGGGTGTGGTGCTAGCTTAAGATTCTCTCCTCTCCCTCTGCCTCCTTTCTCTCTCTCTGACTCCTCTCTTTCTACCCCTTTCTGGAAAATAATAATAGTAATAAAAAGGAATAGTAAATTACAACTTTTTTAAATGTAAAATTAAACTCAGGTATGATGGGTTTGAATTACTGGGCAAGGTTTCCTGTGTAAAAACAGGCTGTGAGTTTGCTTCTAAATTAACAGGATCTACAATTTGCCATATGATTGAGTCTTATTACTTACTGAGCAGACAACAGGTATTGCCTTTGAAGATTTGTCTTATATACACAAATTATATATATCTGTGTACATCTCTGTTTACATCTCTATATTAAAATGTGGAAAAAGGGATGCCTGGGTGGCTCAGCGGTTTAGCGCCACCTTTGGCCCAGGGCATGATCCTGGAGACCTGGGATCGAGTCCCACATTGGGCTCCCTGCAGGAAGCCTGCTTCTCCCTCTGCCTGTGTCTCTGCCTCTCTCTCTGGGTCTCTCATGAAAAAATAAATAAACTCTTAAAAAAAATAAAATGTGGAAAAATAGGTAATTTTAAAATATAGCAGCAAGAAAAGGAAATGATTTACTCCTTTCTAAATTCTTCTAACAGAGTAATAGCAAAGTTTGAAAGTCTAGAAAATGCAATTTTACTGGAAAAAGAAATAAACACAGGATGTGAGGAGGGGGAGGGATCATCAGGGTATCAAGAGGATGATTATTGATATTGATATACATTTCTACACGTGTTAATTACCTATCCTTCCTCCCTATGGCTAAAACCTCTTGGTCCACTTTACATTGAGGGCTTCTCTAATGAAGGAAGATCCAGGCAGGGGACAACCACAAATGCGTATTGCCATGGGGTGGGGAGGAAATATTTTAACAACATTTTGTCCACCATCACTCCCTCATTCTTCTATACTCATCTGGGCCTGAAAATGATTACCCCTTGCCGGAATTCAGACATACACACACACTATCAAATTCTGTGATTTCAGAGCAAAACCAAATGAAGTTTGATTAGTTGGCATACCCCTCCTCCGAGCTATCCCTTCCTTTGCTGGCCTCCAACTGCTGAAGTAATTAGAAGTTTACTATATTTTATCACTTGACTGTATCTGTCAAAATGTTGTTTTAAAAAGTATATGCCTGCTGTTTTTAAGTCTTTCTGCATCCCAGTCAAGACCTTTGTGTAGAAAATGTTACATTTGTGCCTTTTTTCCTTGCTGCCTGGGACCAAAGGAAAGGGTAGGTAGCTGTCTGCAAGCTCGTGGAGAACCTCAATAACTCCCACAGGAGGAGCCAGTGGGGAGTTTGTATTTTTGGCCATGAATCCAGGGCTTTCATTTTAAGTTTCAGGGTGCGTCATGCAGTCGAACACTGATTGAATGGGGGCACTGGAGACTCCAGGGATCAAGCTGTGACATTTTTCTGAGCCTGAAGGTTGCTCGCAGTTATTACTGCACGGGCCTCACCGACTGCTACTTCAGGGGACACAGGGAGAAGGAGGTTGTGCTTCCGAGTGTGGGTGGTCGAATAAACTCTTTTAGCAGCAGCAGTTGGTCTATTTAGCCTGAAAAAGAGACCACCAGCAGCCCCCAAAGTGCTAAAAAAATTACAATCAATTTTAAAAATATATATTATATTACATAAAGGACTGTAAGAGTGAGTGCTGAGCATCGCTGCACAGAATTACCAGCTGCTAAATGAGGCAGCCAGGCGGGATTTATCCTGTAACCCAGAGAATTTCCACATCTCCCACCACTCTACCTTTTTCTCAGGGGGAGGAGGAAAAAAAATCTAAACAAAACAAAAAAATAGCAACAGAAAGCAAAAGACACAAGCACGGTGGGAGCAAATATACCAAAGGGAACTACTGAAATATAGTCATCTTGGTTTTTTATCTTTTGGTCTTGAGTGGCTTAGGGTTTGTTTTTAAAGGGGTTGTTAATGTCCGTATCCTGACCATACATGTAGATAGTGATTAGTCACTAACATACTTCTTCAAATTTATTAAGGATGTCTCTTGTCAGTACTTTTTAAAATATTGGTGTTAACCCAGTTTGAAAGATTATCTCAAAGCTTTAAAAGCTATAAACTGTGTCACTTTACTTAATTCTGCATTTAGTTTAAGAAATTCTTGACTCGTGGAATTTTTCAAATTGCTAATTTATATTCTTATGTAATGCATAAAAGGCACTTCAACCATCATATTAAATTAAGCAATCACTTTTTATTCCAACAATCTGAAGTTCAAGGGTCGGGTGAATTTGCATGCAACATATATGTTGGTGGCTTGGCTATTGACACCTTAACTTCAAACATACAAGATAAAATTCATTCCACACTTTGTGATTTTCATCAAACCTCAACTTTAAAGTATAATGTGTGAGATAAATAACTTGCCTGGGATAATAATTAAGAAAAATTCCCACAACTTGAAAAACTCAGGGATACGTGGTGTGTCAGAATTTTTTCAGTTACGGGAGACAGGGAATCTCATTGTATTTTTAAACACTTTCCCTGTTACAACATAGGTACTTAAATTGAGTTGTGTTTTAGTTTCTTCTGGAAGCATGTTCCTTTAGGGACCCATACTTGATGCATAGGAGTGAGAATCCCTCTATATAAGGGAGTGCCATCATTAGAAAATGGTGGCCACACGATTTACCTCATGTGGCTTCTCTCAAGCCTGTTCTTTATCCACCTGCTCCAACTGTGACGTGTTCCCCATTTTGATGAGACATCCCAATTATTTGCAACCAAATTATTCTGATTTTAGCCCCTCAGTGTCCTTCTTTCTGGGTGTCTGAGCCATAGCTTCATCTCCTGCTCATAACTCTCTCATTATTTTTGATAAGAGGTACTGAGACTATCAGCTCTCATGGGGTAAAGATATTCTGCAGAGAGTCTTTAGGCCTTCCCTTCCCTCATAGGCCTCCTAAGTAAGGTGTGACCTGACATTTTTGACCCTCTTCCTGATTCTTATCCTAGGAACCAAGAGACCAGAAAGATGCTGATCCTAGAATTTGATCTTCCTAGGATTCTGATGCTAGAAGTTTAGTGTCTGATTCTTTGATTCTTCCACTTGGAGCCATACAAGAAATATGTAATTCATCTTCCATTTGGTATTCCTTTGTGGTTTCTTCTTTTTTGAGTTTTTGTTTATTTATTCATGAGAGACATAGAGAGAGAGAGAGGCAGAGACATAGGCAGAGGGAGAAGCAGGCTCCTTGTGGGGAGCCTGATGTGAGACTGCATCCCAGGACCCTGGATCATGCCCTGAGCCAAATGCAGAGGCTGTACCACTGAGCGACCCAGTTGACCCTTCTTTTGTGTTTTTAAAGCTAGTTCTCTTCTGCCTCTTTCACCAACAAAACTGACACTAATTCCTTCAGTGTTTCCGTGAGTTTCTCTCACAATGTGAATCTTAGAATGAAAAACTTAGCTTTGATTATACTCTGGCAAATGAGATTGCTCTTTTCTTTCATCTGAACACTATTTTCTACTTAAAATTTTATTTACTATTTCAGAAGTCAAATTATACCAAGGAACTGAAAATAAACTAAAATTGAGAAAGTCTTTTCATAGACACTTCCATTAAGGTTATATCTAGCTCATCCTGTAGCTCTACAGTTACCTGAGCTTTTTTTTTTTTTTTTAAGCATATCTCTACAAATTTAATCATACCCATTGTGAAGGCAGATTGAAAAAAATCTAGATTTTTAAAATATTTTAAACTGGTGGTCACTTATTCAATATACTGAGTATACCTCTAGTAGCACTCAAATTTTGGAAAATGTGATATGCATGCCTTATAAATTTTCAATCAGGATTTGTAAATATTTATTAAGCACCTATTCTATTTACTTATAATACAATTAAATGAATAAGACTCATTCCCTGCCTTGGAAGAGCTTATGTCTATAAATTCCATGAGAGAGGGCCAAGTCTGGCCAATTCAGCACTTTGACACTCAGCATCAACCTTGGGCCTGATATATATCAAATCCATGATGTCCTGAGGATTAGTGAGTGGAGTTGTGGAGGAAGCAGGAATATGAACAACGAATGCCAGCTAATTTCTATCAAAAATTATGACCAAGGGCACAATTACCAAGTCTATAATTTGCTGCTAGAACTTTACCTCTCTATTTAATTTACTTTAATTGAACTTCTAGCAAATTACATTTCATTGAAGACCCACCGAAATGTCAAGTACCCTGGTGAGCTCAAGATGCACTGTGTCCAAAACACTGTTTAAAACAAATTCTTTGGGCAGCCTGGGTGGCTCAGCGGTTTAGCCCCTCCTTCAGCTCAGGGTGTGATCCTGGAGACCTGGGATCGAGTCCCATGTCAGGCACCCTGCATTGGAGCCTGCTTCTCCCTCTGCCTGTGTCTCTACCTCTCTCTCTTTCTCTTTGTCACTCATTAATAAATAAATAAAATCTTTAAAAAATAAATAAATAAAACAAATTCTTGATATTTAAATTTAAGCTACTTTTAAAAATGAAACTTTGATTTCTTAAACATCACCTAAATATCCTTCTGTTATATAGCCTAGCCAGTGAAGGTTTTGTAGAACAAAAGTGGTGAAGAGAGAGTTTCTATAATTGAGCAATAGTGAACTCAAGAATGAATGCAGTATGGAAATGTTGAATGTCTATATTGTACACTTGATATTCATATTACACTGTATGTTAACTAACTGGAATTTAGATAAAAACCCTAAAAAAAAAAAAATGAATGAATGCAGAACTGTGTTGAATAGGAAGCAAAAGAAGGAAGTTGAATTGAGGAAGAGGCCAGAAGTAATTTTCAATATCTGATGTCCATATGAGAATCTCATGCCTAAATAGGTCTATCAAGGAGTTCTAGAAAAAAATGTGACCTGCTCTATGGAAATTGTGCTGGTTTCTAAATGATTATTGATTTGATTTATAAACTCTTGCAATTCAAGAATTTTGTTAGTGATTAATTGCAAGCCACTCTTTATGAGTCTCCCAATCAATCTACCTATTTTTTGGTAAAACAGGGCAACATTTTCTATCTACAGATTTTATTAAATTTTTCCACAGGATTTTCTTAAGATAGTCTTTAGAATCTTTGGGTCTGCAATACATACTTCTTTGATTTATAATATACACTTTTTTCCTTAATCAGTGTATTGAGCCATTTTACAAAAATTACAAATTTAACAATTACATCATTTTAAAACACAGTAACACATCTAATTCTGAAATTATCATGTAGGTTATTTTATACTCTGCCCAATTTTTAAAATTTTTTATTTATTTATTCATAAGAGAGAGGCAGAGACAGAGGCAGAGGAAGAAGCAAGCTCCCTGCAGGAAGTCTGATGTGGGACTCCATCTCAAGACCCCAGGATCACACCCTGAACCAAAGGCAGATGCTCAACCACTGAGCCACCCAGGTGCCCCTCTGCCCAATTTTTGAAGAAATATTCCTTTTAAGATACAGACTATTTATAGAGTCATCTTGCATCAAACCACCTTACTATTTAAAAAACTGAATTAGTATATAACTATGTTAAATGTTGAGATAGTCTCAGAAACTAATTTGTTTCATCATTGCAGGGGTTTTCTAATCTACTTTTAAATAGTTAACCCATTTTCTCAATGGAAATCTGACATATTTTAAACATCTTAAACAGCAACAATAATAAAAATAATGAACATATTAAAGTACCTGTGATTGAATCAGAATGGGATTTGGAATAGAAAATTTTCATCTATCCTAAGTTCACATTGTCTCCATAGTTCCAAAGCAGATCTAACAATACTCCTGTAAAGCCTGATTAAATACAAAACTTTGGTCAAGGGAGAGCTGCTTAACTATTTACTGTCTCTGGGTTTGCTAACCATTGTTTGTGTCTTCTTGACCATGAAATTTCATAGGTCACTCAGGTGAAAGTGACCTCTCCACAGATTAGTGTCAGAACACCTAGAAAGCATTTTGGTAGTATTCTCCAAAACTACTGGATGATTCACTGACAGCCATTTTATTGTGTTGACCCCTCACCACATAGAGAATAGACTCATTCAGATGTCAAGTGCATGCTGACAAAGGCCAGCTTAGTTGTGAGTGGTTGTGCTTTAAACCCCTTTAAACAGATTTATCCCTCCATCAGATGTGAATGTTTAAGCAGTTTCGAATGAGTTGCTATAAAAACATCTATTATAACAAAAATTTTAATCCAATAAAATTTATTTTTTCAAGGTTGATCTAAATAGCCAATATTTTTTATTAAATGTAAAAAGTAATGTTTTGAATTGATAGCATTTCTTGTTTTCTTTTTTTTAATTAATTTTTATTGGTGTTCAATTTACCAACATACAGAAAAACACCCAGTGCTCATCCCGTCAAGTGTCCGCCTCAGTGCCCGTCACCCATTCCCCTCCACCCCCCCTCCTCCCCTTCCACCACCCCTAGTTCGTTTTGTTTTCAAGATGACTATGCAATCTTATAGAATAAAATAATATGGTATATCACACAATAGTAGTTCAATTCTTTTCAGAGCTTACTTGTTAAAAAATTATTTTTATTGCTCTCCATTTAGTACATTACATAATTTTCTAGGAAAAAAATAGTTGTGTTATTTTATTTTTGTGAATCAAAGACTGAGTAAGAGGAGATTCTCAGACAATGAATTAGGAAAACAGGCTCATAAGTCAAAAATAATTATGAGTTTAAAGGTGAGATAATTCTTTTGTGTTTGAATAGTTTAGGTATATTCTTTACAAAAGAAGGAAAACTTGATGAACTAGAGCATTCTCAAGATGTCTTACTGACATTCAGATCTTACATATTTTTCTCACCTATTTTACTTATAATTAGAGTAATTAATGCTTAGTTTGAAATTAGAGTCATTTTCTCAAAGCTATCTTTCCCTTTTATTTCTCTCTAATTTGTAGGGATTTTTTTTTCAGTGATGGTTTATTTCTGTAGCTGAGAAAATTGTTCTTTCTACTTTGATTCTGATGTGCAGCACCCAGGTAAATTTGTGTGTGTTATTTATTTTCATAAGCTCACTTATTTATCTGTACTTCATCTATATCTTCATATAAAAATTACATGTAATAGTAAAATTATTTTATTTCTGACATATGTTACATAAAGCTCAAAGTATCACCACTCTTCTCCTTCTTCTCCACTGTTAAGTGCTGCTTTAATGTTTCCTGAGCATTACTAAGCACTGGAGAGTTAGAGACATAGGATACCTCTGTATATTAAATGAAAGCCTTAAATTGTTAATGTATCACCTGGCTAACATTAGAGTTTTATGATAATGTATGAGAACAAGAGATAATGATCTTTTGGGGGGCAATGATGTTGATTAAAATGTAAAGCACATTAATTAACCAACATATATACACTGAAACCAGAGTTTAGTTATTATCCAGCTGTCCTGGAATCTAATACCATTTCTGCCTTCCATTTAGCTATGTTACTTTAAGTAAGTTACTTACATTCTTTGTACCAAAATTTCTTCTTTCCCCAAAAGGGGATAATCATGATGCTTCTCTCCAAGGTGTTGTGGTGAGGCTTAAATAAATTAATACAAGCTATATATTCAGAACTATGATTGGATCTTAGTAAGTGCTGTATATGTATTTGCTATTATGATTTTAAATGAATTGGTCTTAGAGGTTTTTGGTTATCTCTGAAAGTAATTCAAACTAAATGATCTTAGACTATTTAAAAAATGTTTCTCAAGTGAAAACTTGACGACCATGTAGTCAAGCAATGAATGGTAAGAAGGGAATACGATCTATCTATTTTACGATGTGGAGGGAAAGAAGAAAAAAGATTGGGGAAAGAGTGCAACAGGGCTTAAGGCAATTTAGCTACTTTATTTTGATAAGCCAGAGGTCAGGAAGTTTTTTCTATATAGGGCCAGATAGAAAATATTTTAGACTTTGCAAACTATAAGCTCTCTGTCCCACATACATAATCCTGCCCTGAATATGTAAATGAATGGGCAAGGCTGTGTTTCTATAAAACTTTAGCTGCAAAAATTTGAGATGTCATTGAGTACTCAAACAGGAGTGGAGCCTTTTCCTTTCATCATTGTCCTTTTCACAGTGTTTTGAATACCAGCAAGCAAGTGTTCTTGTGCATTCTAGTTAGAAGATTCAAGCGAGTTATCAAAAGTGACAAAGAACCCTGAAAAGGAAATCAAACAGATACAAATACAACTAATAGGAGTGTATCAGATCCTTGAAAAAAATGTCAGGCGTACACAAAGATTATCTTCTATAACTCATTAGAGTTTAGTAGCAGTAGTAATGGTAATTTAAGATTAAATTCTCTAAACAAAACTGTCAAAGAATCTGACACAACTTCACTAAATGTCCAAAATATGATTCAGTAATTATACACATTACTTTAGTAAACTCTTAAATATCCTATTCCTATTATGTTATACATTTAGTATATAACCAATATGTATGTTTGTAAGTTTCAAATGTAGTTTGCAAAAGTATAAACTTATTCTTGTATGTCTTTGTCTCTCCTATTGTTTTCTTTTTTTCACATGTAATACATTCAGTTTCTGAGATACCTATTTGGTATCAATTAGAGTACTTTTATACAGATTGTAGCTTAAATATAACATATGTTCGTTAAAATAATAATCCTATTCCATGCAATTTGTTCTATTCTGTCTCTTACAATCTGAAATTAGACGCATGATTCAGGATAACAAATACTCCATCTAGCATCAAAGATGTTAGAGAAAGTTGATGCAACTAAACTAGCTACATTACATATTATGAGTAGAATGTTTTGAGAACCTATAGCATTTCTTTCCATGAACACAACTCAAGTGATTATGATCTGGCCTACTTTTATCTTCCTGAGTGCAGCAGAAGCATTCATCAAAGTAGAGCTATTCACATCTACCTCACATTAATGGGAAAATGTTCACATCACATCAGATGAAAAAGGGCCAGGGAAGACATTTTATTCTTTGAGAAAGAGACAAATATGTGAAGGACAATTTTATTTCTTAAACTACATGTTATCTGTGGTATTATTACTACTATTAAGCATGTATTGACTGCCAACAGCATGGGTAGTCAGAGCATCTCATCAATGCTGATGAAAGCATTTTGTTATGGATAATAACCTCTACTTAATACATGGGATATATAGTGTCTACTTGACAAAAAAAAAGAGTAGCTGGAGAAGGTCTCCCATAGTACATGCATTGCTAATGAATGTCTTATAGGCTGAACCAACCCAAGTGCAATACCAATAAAATATTTTCAATGGCTACTTTTATATATTTTTAAAGATTTTATTTATTTATTCATGAGAGACAGAGAGAGAGAGAGGCAGAGGGAGAAACAGGCTCCATGCAGGGAGCCCGATGTGGGACTCGATCCCGGGGTTTCAGGATCACGCCCTGGGCTGAAGGCAGGCGCCAAACCACTGAGCCACCTGGGCATCTCTATTGTGTTCTTTCTTAACATCTTAGCTCCTTTCATCACTTTTTCTCTTGTGCACACGTGCTCCATTTCTCTGGGTTGTTCTGTCTCTGTTTCTCTCTCACACTTTCCCCATCTCTCCTTTATTCTCCATCTTTCATGTATTATTTCTGACTTGCTCCAGAGGAACCCTTAAGCCTTATGCTCACCTACACTAACTTTTCTCATGCTCTTCTCTGTCACAAATTTGGCGATACAATACAGAAAAAAAAAATGTGATTAATATGGCATTAGCTGTTCCAAAGATGTATGTCTATTGACCTAATGTCAAATCAGTAACCACTTTTTCTATTAAGTATGCAGTAGGGAAGGTCACTGAAAATAGTATAGTATTTATAATATATGCTTTTAGAACTTCATATTTTTATAATATTGTTCTCCACATTACATAGAACTACAAATATTTTTTACATAGCACAAAGAATCTTTAGTTGTAATTTTTAGGTCAGAATGAAAAATTTATTGCTCAAAGTGATGATTGCACACGTTAGAAACTAAGACTGAGACCTACTTAACTTAGACATGCCACCATATCCTGGTAGTGATTACATTTGTGTACCATTGCTTTTCTTCCAACACACATTACAAGCATTATTTTCATATTAGTATCCTTTAACCTAACAATCCTAGCAATATTAAAAATTTACTTTCATTTTTCCCTTTTGACCTTGAAGCTCCCTTTTAAAATCCTCATCTGTGTGAACCCTATCAACCCCTTATTCAGTGACAGAACTGTCACAGAATTCACCAAAGCTGATCTCTTTTCTCTCAGGAGACAGCTGCTCACTTCTTACAATCTTTGCCCCAAGCACTGACAACTAGAAAACTTGCTTCTAATGTGGTTACAAATCTTGATCCAGCTGGTGACTCCTTTTCAACAATGGAGGTTACTATGAGCCCCATGGTGGCACTTAGAATTGAAACCATGCTCTCCAGTACTTTTGGCTCCATATGCTGGCCCTTTAACCCTTACTTGGGGCTCAGCCCTGGCCCTCAAGCATATGCCTATGACCAAGTGTTGTACACTGCCCTGTGGACGTTTACATCTTTGTCTTGGTCTCTCAATCTGTCTCATATGTGCCAAAGCATACAATAAAAACTTATTTATGTTATTATTTCAGTTTTTTTTAACATTTCTAAGTTACTCGGTTGCAGTTAGGATGCAGAGTTTATTTTAGGCTTCAGTTTACCCTACTTCAGGCTAGAAATAGCATTTTATCCAACCCCAATTCTTTTGTTACATTTTAGGGAATTTGTTTGCTATAACATTCAGCCTAAATATATTGACAGCTAAGAAAGTGAAGGACTAGCAACCGACACCATCATGATGCAATTAAAGTTTTAACAAGTTTTTCACATTGCACAATAGAAGGTGTTTATCTTTTATAAGATGTGAGTAGAAGTTAGCAAGCTTTACCAATTTAACCCTCATTAAAAAGGAAGTGATGCATTTTCTTTTTTTTTGTTTATTTTGATGCATTTTCATATACATTTACCATCTTCCATTTTGTATTCCATAATTCACCAAACTGACAGCATTTTATAATTCCTTAGAAAAACAAAGTATTTTCCTAGCTGAATTATTTAGTATAAGTAAGAGAATTATATAACTGATTGGAATGAATTTTATTTTATATTTATCTGGAAACTATGACTACTAGACTTATTTTAAGAGCTAGAAAAGGACTCTAAAGATGTGCCATATGTTCACTGGAATTAAAAATGAGGGATTTTCTTTCACACAAACATTTGAGACTGAAATGTAAGTTACAATATACACTTCAAAATAACACAGAAAGAAGATGAACTACATAAGTGAATAAGGTTTTTGGTTCATCAGGCAAATAATCTGGGGGATCAGAAATATTATCAAAGTTTAGTCATGATTTATGCATTTTCCTTTTAGATGATTCATAAGTATTAATTATACCTAAAAATCTAGAATTTATATATATGGACAGATGTCTAAAGAAATGCCATATTAATTTATTTTTCACTCTAATGTACATATTGAGAAAAAGAATGAAAATGAGTTCAGTTATAATTCTCAAAGCATTTGAAAAGGACAAACTGAAATTTCTACTTCTATAAGTAGTGCAAATGAGGAAAAGCAGTTGGTTTTAGGAAAAGCAGTTGGATGAGGAAAAGAAATTGGTTTTAATGTTATGATAGCTGACTGGCTTCAGCAAAAACAATTTAATTTTTATTGGCATTATAAATTTCCAGTTTGTCTTTTTCTTCCTTTGTATTCTTATACCAAGAAATTGTGTGTGTGTGTTCTGCTGTGGTGAAAAAAAAAAAAAGTAATACAAAGCATTCAAGACAGGTGCTGTTTGCAGAGTTTATATAAACACATTAGCACTTCTTTGACACAGCATGACCTGGACAAGTTGTTCATCCTACTGGTAGTAGGGAAATAATAAGGAATGTGTCAGAGCCAAGTTCATTCAGAAATTGCAAAACTAAGAACAGATTATGAAAATGCTTGCTACTGATAATTAATCCTGAAAATTGCTGGAGGAGTTGCCCTACTGGGAAAGATATTGGCAGGATTATTTACTGCTAATAGACCTTGTTTAAGTTTTTAACCCTTGTTGGAGATAAAACCTAATAGATTACTAGATAATTGATATAAAACTGTATAGATTTAATGACATCACAGACTGTTCTGATTTTTGGACTTCAACTCTACCACTGAGCCTTGCCATACATTATTTCAGTAGAGAAGTTATGAACTTCTGGGTTCCTGAATATAAACTGGGTTCCTGAAATAACACTTCCATTTTATTCACTGACTTTTTTAAAAAATTGAAATATAGTTGACTATTTGCTGATATTGTAGGTGTTGGTTGGTTTTGCTTTGTTTTGTTTACATTTTATCTTGCTAGAATTTACAAATCCTTGATGTGTCTGTGATTTTTGAAATTAGATTTCATTGAATGATGTTTTAACAATTTTTAATTATTAAGATACTGATGTCACAATATTTTGGCATTTGTCACCAATGTAAATACATATGCATATATGTATACATACAGATTATGTATGTACATACATATATGGAATTATATGTGTATTACATATGTAATTTATGTAACTATGTCTTTTAAATATTGAAGGTTAAATCTGGCTGAGAAATGCCATGAATAATTTGAGGCAATGTATTTTGCAATACTACATCTAATATGCCTAATTACCATCTAGAAAAAGATGGAGTTTTGTAGGAGTTTTTTTTCATTTTTATAGTTAGAGAAGCAATACATGACATGCTTAGAAAATTTAAACAACTTGAAAAATATGAATAAAAAATTTAAATCATCAAATAATCTGAAAAACAAAACAAAAATCATCATCTACTTTTTTAGTATCTTGCCTTATAGTTTAAAACTACAGAAGTTCAAGATAAGAGGCATGGCTTATCTTCATGTGGTGATTTGGTAACTAAAGCATCTTGACCAGTCAACTGATTCTATGGGCAAGAAACAAGTTCCTGTTATATTAAACCACCAAAATATTGGAAGGCAAAGGGGGAAAAAACAGAGAGAGTCAGATCAAGAAACAGATTCCTAACTATAGAGAACAAACTGATGGTGACCAGAGGGGAGGTTGGTGAGGGGGGATGGGTGAAATAGGTGATTGGGATTAAAGAGAGCACTTGTGATGAACACTGGGTGTTGAAAGTGTCGAATCACTATATTGTATACCTGAAACTAATGTTAATATATACCTGAAACTACCTGTATGTTAATGAACTGAAATTAAAATAAAAACTCTAAAAAAATTATTAAAAGAATAAAAGTAAATAAATTAAGTAAAAATACAACTACATAAGGTATTTTTGAATATTTGAGATACTATAATACATAGTTTTGTGTCTTAATTTTTGACTTAAAGTATTGTATTAAATATTTCAAAATAATTTTTATTTTTTATATTGTAGATATTTCTAATAATATCATTTTTCTGTATCTTACCATTTTCTTTGGATAAACTCTTAAAAGTGTTTTTATTAGATTATGGAGACAAGAGATATCTTTTGTGGCTTCTAATGCATATTCTTGAGCTTATCTCCTTCAGTGATTGGACTATTTTGTAAGTAGAAAATGGTTCACTTATGTTATATTTCACATTTATTGGTTAATAGTAAGAATGAATATTGGTTTCTATGTTACATATTTCCCTTTTGTTATGTGTTTTTTAACTACTCTGTATAGGGGCTTAGAGATTTATATCCAATTTATAGGAACTTGCTTTATATTAAGAGATTGACCTCATTAAATATCATATTCTTTTCCTTCTCTTTTGTGCTTAATGTTCTGCCCCAAATCAAGAAAAAATATGTTGTTTCCTTTCAGACTTGGGGAAGAGTGTGTTATGAATATAGATGGGTCTAAGGGACATTACTTACATTACTTTTCCATATTATAGATCAGATTTTTTCAGATGGTCAATGGGATAGTTTTTGAAAAATATCATTTACATCTAATTTTCTTTCTTTAAATTTATTATAAGCATATATTTTCTTATAAAGTTGTCTTGAAGTTTTGAAATGAATATTCAATTTTTTATTTAATGGATAGGTTTGCTTTTTAATGCAGATATGAAATTAATATTATAGACAAAACTAATTTAAAATTTGATATTTTAATAGTTCATATATAAAGTATAAAATCTAATAACCTCTCAAATATTATTCTTCTGAAGAAAAACAGTCATAAAAATATGTATTCTAAGCTAAATTTATCTCTCTCATCCTAATAGATTGTTTCTTTTCTTGGGTCTATTTGACAGAGAACAGAGGGCAATAGATAGCAGTGGACATCAGTAGCAGCCATACTTTTCTGTCACTGTACTCTAAACAGTGTTATGATTCAATTCTGTCCACTGTCATTTAGGCATCTTTAAATTAATCACTTATAAACCAATGATAGCAAAGTCTAACTAGCACATGATTAAAATATGTTTTATGTTTGATAAACTAACAAAATGCATTTAATTCCATTGTTAAAAGAATATAGAAGCTCTGTTCAAGAATTAACCTTGAGATCTTATAAAAACATAATTTCTGTCATTTGAATGAGCCAATGTCCTCTTGCTTCTCAGTCCAGGCCACCTTGATAAGAATAGACCATGCAGAAGGTCATTGACATCTCTCCTTCTTGGAGTCTCAGGCACTGGACCACTGAATAAATCCTACTCACTCCTTTAAACTGAGCATCATTGAAGCCCTTATTCATACTTTTAATTTCTTGTGCTAAAAACTTAGATTTATTTGTTTCAGGGCTTTCATGAACAAGATGGCTCTTGGGATCTTTCTTTTTTCCCTCTCTCATTTATTCTCATTATTTGAAAACAGATAATCATCAGTTATTATGCACTTCTGTGTCATCATTATCTGGGTTATATGAATGGACATTATAGTTAAAAAAAAAAGGAGACAGAGAAGAAAAAAACACTAAATATTTGAAGCTCTTGCAGGGTTTTACTAATGACCATAAAGAAACTCAGTGATCTACATGAAGAACTTAAGATATGAATAAAATAATTTACCTGTGTGGGATCTTAGAAATAAAAGGATCATAAGACTTGAAATATTTAGTAGCCAGCTGTATTGTAGCTTAATGAAAAAGGCTTTTAAAATCCAGAAAAATTCTGAAATTGCTACTCTGAGAAAAGACCTACCTACATGGAAGAACTAAAATTTAAACTTGAATTCACCCCTCTGCCAAGTACAATTTTACAATGAACATTTCCCTGGCCCCCTGCTCTAATTTGAACCCTCCACCTGTCTACCCCTTGCTTTACTCCTTCTATGCTCTTCCTTTTTGTCCACTAACCCTTCCCACTCCTGTTGGACAATAGCCACTTACAATGTCTTATAGTTTCAGACAATGACCAAATTTGCTGGCTTTAGGGTTTTAAGCTTTAGTCAAGATTAGATTTGCATTATCTAGTTAAAGACTTTTCTGACCCTTACAACACAGAAATCCATAGGAGGATTTAATATGTCCCTTGTGAAGTTCAGTCCAGGAGTCACCTCTTGGGAACAGAGAATGCTAAAACTTGGAAGAATCAGAGTGAATTGATTACCAAAATTATATCAATTATATGAATCAAAATTTGGCCAAGAATGGAGATAAAAAGAGTATAAAAATTGAGTAAGATTTGTTAAAACTATCCCTGAGATCTTTCCTGGAAAAATTGGTCAAACATTCAGTTCTGAATACAAGGGCATAAAAATAAATGCATCCAAGATATTAGAGACCATCTCACTAATGCTTTCAAAAAGTATTCTGGTTTCAGTTAGGGAGAAGATATTACAATTGTCCTATTCACCTTTGTTGTTGATTGCCTTAAGTCTGCAGTGGTAGATTTCATAAGAAAACAAAGAGGATGGTAGACCTCCTCCTCTCTGTTCTATAAGACTTTGCTGGGCATTTTGAAGACACTTTCACTCAAACAAACAAAAATTCTAGACCTGCATGTAATAACTCTTCAAATTTAATAATTAAGTAAACCTGACAAAGGACATCTCTGGGACTACTCAGAAAACAAAACAAATCAACAATAGCAACAGCAAAACCTCACATACCTGTTATTATAGGAAAGGCAAGGGACATTTAAAGAACAATTACTGTGTCTTATCTTAAAAGATAAAATCTAAAAAGATAAAAAACAAACTTTGTCTGATTGAATGATGCTTTCTGTTTGACCAAAATTACCCTTCACAAAAGAGGGATAAATTCTGCTACAATGGCAAGAACAAAATATTTCATTTCTAGTTGATGCTGGGGTTACTGAGCCCTGTCAAGTAGGTACAGATAGGAAAAGAAATGTCTATACAGATAGCAGTTATCTTTTGGAGTCCTTAACGATTTGGGTGCTTTGGAAGCAACAAGATTTCTTATCTGGAGGTGGAACTGCAATTAAATATGCCAACCATATCAAAACCCAATTAATTGACTTGTTTCTTACAGAGCAATTGGTAATAATTAAGATTAAAGCACAGTTTAAAAGGAGATTCAACAAGCAAAAGGCAATGCTTTAGCAGATTATAATGCTAAATGAACTGCTTTAAAACACATCTAGCTGATCCAACAAGTTCAGAAATCAAAGCCAAAACAAAACCCTGATTGATGTCAAGTCTTGATTTAATGCCGGTTTTTAGGCACCTATTTCTGGAAAAAAACAAAAAAACAAAAAAACACTTTATAGTAAAGATTAGATTATTTGTTCCATTCAGTCTCTAGTGGCACTAATATAGTCAGCCCAAATAAGTTGAAACAGTCTTATAAAAAATGCTGTAGTTATAAACTACTATGGATAGAAAAACTTAACATCCATCCTATACTTTGTTATTGGAACTTCAGTGAGATGGTCCAAAATGTCTATTTTTTTCTATTGTTCAAGTCCATAATCCTAAGAAAACTTACAAGTAGGATAAGAATATTGGCTAAGAATACAGGCTAAAATCTTAAGCATGTTTGAATATCTACAAATCATGCTTATTCTAGCCCCTCCCATATATTTATGAATATGATCTTAATATTGTCTGTGTCATGGTTGGCTAAAAGCCTCTTCATGCTCCTTCTTTACTTTCTGCAGATTTTCTAACAATAAAACAGCTGCTCTTACCGAGCAAAGAAGTTTTAAACTTTACATTTCCTGCTTGGGGAAAACCCTCATATATATCTAATAATAGTGGTACCCATTTCACTGAGAGAATAATTAAGGAAGTCTGTAACCCCAAAGTTTTGCCACTTTTACCATCATCAGTTAAAACAGGATGAATGAATGGCATATTAAAAATTGAAACAGACAAAATTATCTGAGAAACTTTGTTCTCATGGCCATCAGGTGCTCCCTAAAACAAAAACAAAAACAAAACAAACAAACAAACAAACAAAAAACTAATGGACTATCCCCACATGACCTGAGGCCCAGATATCCCATGGAGTCCAGGGACCTGACTACTCTCCTTGATGTTGCTATTTAATAGGCTGGTATCACTAAACATTTCCATCCTCTCTGCACCCCGCCCCTATCCCTTTTGCCCAGACTTACCTTGGTACAAATCACCTCAATTTCCTTCTCACTCCTACAGTCCTAAAATAAATGAGTGAGAGAAAGGCAAGAAGCATGGCAATGATTTAGTAGACTATTAATACTTAACTCTGGATTTCAGTGAAATTTAAGACTGTGAAGAACCCTGCTGGGTCATCTAGGCCGTTTCTCTTCTTCATCAAAGATGCACCTTCACAGCTCACTAAAATAAATATGTAAATAAATTATACAACTTAAAGGGGCATGTACATTTTGTAAACCACTCTCAGGAGTCCTTAATGATGTGTAATGAATCTGTTTGCTAAATTATTGTTTAAATTCCATAAATTTTCCATCCTGAGATTTAAACTGATTTTTTTCCCTTTTAATTCATGGAGAAGCTTGAGATGGGCACCATATATTTTTAACTTGAGGATTTAAATAACTTCTAAGTTCTTGCCTCCAAGTTGAATAATTCCAGATCTTTTAACCTTTTCTTGTAGGTCTTACTTTACAACCAATTCATTATCTTTGTGGCTGTCCTCTGAACCCTCTCCAAGTTTTTGCATTCCTTTTAAGATTGGGAGTCTTCTAGATGATACAGAATCCCAGGAAGGGTTTGACAAGTTGTCCATTCATTAAGAGGATTACCTCATAGTTCTTACATCCTAGGTCCTTCATTTTGTATCAGGTTCCTGCCTTACCAGCTGGGAAGCTGACACTGTTGACTGTTGAGTTGACTGACATTTGGTTTCTTCCACATACGCTTTTTTTTTTTTTTTTTTTTTTTTGCCGTTGCTCCCAAATAAAATCAATTAATTCTTCCTCCCTCCTCCACTGCCATCCTCTTCAACCGTTCTAATTTAACTTTGTCTTGATGAAGCTGTCATCTGTTTATATCTGACTGTCTTTCAAATTTACTGAGGTAATAATGAATTAGAAATCTTTTTTCCAAAGCTACCATTTGTAAATTGAGAATTACTCTTTAACTGGGATAACTAGCTAATATATGATAACAACAGCAACAACAATAAAACCAATAATGATATCAGATATTTATATAGATTATCTCACTTAATGGTAATATTAATAATAGTAGTAATAATAATAATACATGCCATTACATCATGTTCATATTAATTTATTTATTTTTGCAAATACTTGGAAATTACTAGTTTTCATTAGCATGTTACACAAAACTACTGATAGTTGGTTATATCACTGGCTTGGACAAAAGTGCCAAAAATATGATTATGTTTGATTTAAGCATGATTCGGTCATGATTCGTGACTTACCCCAGAATTCCCAGGGTCTACATTCCTACACAATCATTTAGACATCCAGAAAATGAAAACCTACTTAGAATTGAGGTCTTGAGGATAAAAAAAGGGCTTCATATTCTTTAAAATCTTAAAATTCCAGCAATGGAAGAACTTGGATCTCTAATTTCCTTGAGGGTGAGGGAGGAACTAAAGAGAAGAGACACATTGGGGGTGGGGAGAGCCAACAGACTGAACATTTCTGTCTGCAAAAGGAATTAGTGAACTGCTAGAGAAAAGCTCTGTTCCAGACCTTATTAGCAGAAGGAAGCAAAAGTGATGCCTTACTTTGATAAGATAAATGGAAGCTTACAAGGATAAGCTGATAACAAGGACAGCTTTAAAATTCTGTTTCTTTTTCTTTTCTTTCTTTTCTTTCTTTTCTTTTCTTTCTTTTCTTGTCTTTTCTTTTTTCTTTTTTCTTTTTTTTTGAGGCTAGGCATTGTATTAAGGTCATATTAAAATAAGAATTTTATAAAGTTTGCTAATTAATTAGGTGGGTAACTCATTTGTTCTTCAGTGATGTTTCTATCAAGGTTAACATACAGATGGTGGCAATTCTTGTTCAACTCAATTTTTTAAAAGTTATGTTTTATATAAAAATTTAATAGAGTAGAACTATCATATAATCTCTGCAATACTAATGGGATACCCTAGGGGTTCATCTAAATGCTGGAAATATGCTACCAAACTAGCCCTAAATTTCCCTTGTTGAACAGTAGAAAATACAAGTTTAGACTTTCAGAACAAAATAATAAGCCTTTAAATTCAGTTCAGTTCAAAGAACATTTTCTGAACAGTTATTAATGAAAGACAATCTTTAAATCTAGCCTTATTCAGGGGTAGAAATTGTAAAAAAATTCCTCTTTAATTCTATCAATTCAAAATTTGATGGCAGGAAACACAAAAGGAATGGAATGCTGCTCTTTTGTTCTGTTGATAAATACAAATTAATTAAGTGCATAAATTTAGAAGGTTTATGGATATGAAAATTACTCTAACCATACTGTAATCCTCTAATACATCCTTATTTGCTATTAGTAAATGACACATTCAGCATTTTAAAATTATCTAACATCTTTAGGCCTATACTTAAATAGTAGCTATAATGGCACTGTGATTTTGTCAACAAGTTCCCTAAGAACTTAACTTTTACTCTCTTTATTTCCTCTGTGTTTGAAATTTAAATGTTATTATCAATTTTCTATAACTTGGTTGACCAAGAGCAGACAATTGTATTTATTTCTCAACACAATTTATAAGTTTGAAATTCTATTTTTGAACCAGTGCATGTGTCTTTAGTAGTTTGTAGAAGTTTGATTTAATCCTAAACCTTGCATTTATATTATCTGAAAACTTTTAAAAATATTTCCGCCTATTATTAGTAGTCTTATTTTTACTTTCAGCCCTTTTGCTTCTAGATAGAAACACTTGGCAAAAGTAAGTTATATTTTTATGACAATGCATTCTCATTATACCTTCCTCTCTCCTTTAAATTCTGTATATCCAGATAATCACAGTCCTGAACCCAAGCATTCAACAGAAATGTAATGAGCACCGCCGCATACTGTGGTGGATGCTACTGCCAGTACTAAGGCTGCTTTTCAGCGGTGGAAATAACTCCGGGTGACTTTGTGTGGTCGAGGTTTATGAAACCTTTGTCTTGACACAGTATAATGGGGACTTAAAGAGCAAACCATAATTCCTTCTATCTTTCCTTTAAAACCTAAAGTTCATTAACTTTAATTTTTGTACTCTTTGGTGTACCAACTGACGATACTTTCTTAGGTGTTTATAAGAAAAGTTACCCGCCCTCTGTAGTAATCTTGTTTATCGAGGTCAAAAGCAAGGAAATCTAAACCTTTCTGTTGATTTCTTATTTCCAAAAAAATGTGTTTCTTCCTGCCTCAATAAATGGTTACTAGTCTTATTTTATCTCATAATTTCAATTATTTGTTAAAAAATATATATCTCTAAAATGAATGTGCACATCTTGGAATTTTAATATAAGGAAAAAAATATAAATGCAAGGAAGAACAAAGTGTTGTGCTTTATGGTTTTGTAGTTATATTGGTAGTGATTTATTTGGATGCTTTATTTGGATGGAAGGAACTATCCCTTTTCTTATTTTTAAGTTTTGGAAAAAATGAATAATTTTTGTATATCCAAATTCTAAGTTGAAACATTTTTACCCTTATTGTTAAGAAAAGAAATAAAATTGCAAACAATAATGACATAATGGTTATTTCTATTATGTTTAAAATATATATAAAACATACCATACCCAGCACTAGTGATAAAAATGAGCAATGAAAATGACGTAGCCTTTCCTTTGGACAGCTTTGAACATATGAAGAGACTTAAAAATGCCTTTACCAATTGATGTAGAGTTTACTCTAAAGAAAGTATGAGAGAGTTTTCAATGATGCTCACCATATTATTGTGAATAATTTTAAAATACAAAAATGAATTTCATTATGCAATCAATAGGAATTAGTTAAATGCTTTAAATTTCAGAAACATGATGTCTTCTGTAGCTATGAACCAAATATATGCAAATATATGTGGATACACACCAAATTAGAAACAATAATTAATTCTCTATAATTAGATTTCTATTTTCTTCATTTTACTTACTTTAATTAATATTCACATATTCCCTAGTAAGCCCATTTTATGTATGTATATATGTATGCATTTTACAAAGAAAAAAGAGACAAACAAAAACACAGCCTCTTTTTTGTTCTTTTGAGAGAGAGAGAGCATGCACTCAAGTGGAGGTTGGGGTAGGGACAGAGGGAGAATCCCAAGCAGGTCCATGCCCAGGTGAACCTCACACAGGGGCTTGATCTCACCACCTTGAGGTCATAAATTAAGCCAGAATCAAGAATCAGATACTCGATTGACTAAGCCACCCAGGTGCCCCCAAAACACTCTTAAATAACAAAGAGCAAACTGGTGGTTGCCAGAGGGGGTGAAGGGAGGGGAATGGATGAAATAGGTGAAGGGGGATGAAGAGCCCACTTACCAAGATGAACACTTTGAGTCATGTATAGAATTGTGGAATCAATATATTGTACACCCGAAACTAATACAACACTGTATATTAATTACACTGAAATTTTAAGAAATAAATAATTAAATACATACATACATAACATTTTGTTTTATAATTACAAACTTATTTGTCAATGATAGTGTAATTAGCTAAGGAATGGTTAGTTGAGAAAATTATGTCAAATACTTATAATTTGACTGCTTAACCTGAAAAGCCATAGGCTGTTTCAAACATTGGTGATATTTTTGTCCTTTTAATTGTGAAGAAATGTTATGAGTAGCAGAGGGAATCATGATATTAAATATCGATTTTGGCAAATTGAGATGAAATGCCTTGTCTCTCTTGATTTTTCACTCTGTAATCTTTAAAACTGTCTTTCTTATACCTTACCTAAGTCTAAGCCCCTAGCTTATATTCTGCAACTTATGTCCTTACTGTTTGTCTTTTATCCTCCAAATCACATTTTATTTATTTACTTATTTTTAGTGAAAATTTGAACATACCATTTCTTGGCTAAAACTCATCATTGATTCTCCATAACCTTTAAGGAAAAGAAAATATCTCAATTTCTTAGCATGTTTCTTCTCGATCACATTTGTACATCTTTATTCTTATTAAATATTATAATACCATATTACGGGCAGTTCCTTAAAATGCCAAATCATTTCATAGATTTTTGGCTTTTGATGTGAAAAGCTTTCTTACTCTAAACTCTCACACCTAGTTGCCTGACATTTCATTTCTATTTTTTTAACTTTTCTCAAGTATTACCTTTTCTATGAAAACCCACTTCACAAATGGTATCTCTTGTACTGGACAAATATCTTTGATATTTCAATAATGCTGATATTTTTTATACTCTAATAATGATTCATAAGCATAGTCATTTCTTTAAATAAGCTCAATTGTGGTTTTTTAAAGACTTTTATCATTTGTGTCTATCATTTTGTGTAGTGTCTAATGCAGTGTGTCTTGACAATGAATACAACTTGGCATAGCATTATCTTCAATGAAGATAAACTGTCATAAAGAGGGAAAACATTGTCAAAACGGATTTAAGAAGAATGTAATTTAAATATGTTTGTTTATAAAATAAATATTTTAAAATAGTAATACTAACTTAGAATATTAAATAAAGTGATTTTACATATAACTATAGTGGTGGTACTTACACACCTTTACTAATGACTATTGCTTTCACTTCTAGGACTTTTGTTATATTTTGCAAACTTACTGTGTGCTGACTCCCTTGATAATTTCTTTACATCATCTCTAAATCTTAAACGAATCTTCCAAAGTTGCTGCTATTCTTTTTATTATTATTAGTTTCATTTTGTAATTGAGTATGTGAAATTGAATAAAGGAAAATGTCATTCAGAATGGTGTCAGGAAGTCTTAAAGGGGAAGCCCTCATTCATGTACCACTTGTTGCAGTTTACTTTATACCTCCTGATAAGAAGCTTACTTACTACCCGAGTAAGAGGAAGGGAAATATTATTGGTCAGAATAACCCAGCCAGTGGGAACCACCACAACTCTGCCAATGAGAAGTCACCACAACCCTGAATTCTTGTTCTCCTGCAATGGACTTTCATTCCAAACATCCTGCCTTCCTTCTTCCTCTGTAATATTCCATTCTGTTGTTCTCTGGACTTGTCTATGGTCTGCCATAGTTTTTTCCCAAATTTTAATTCTGCTACTACTATTACCAAATAAATTCATTTTGCTGGTACACTAATCAACTATTTTATTCTTAAGGTTGACATTACACATTATTAGAAATGGGATCCAAATGAGACAAAGCGTGAGGAATAAAGGAGCCCTGGACTCACATGTGGTACCTACCTGAGCCCTACACATTCCATTTCTGAGTTCTTTTTCCTTTTTATTTACCCAGTCTCTTGGATTCAGCTCCCTCCTTTTAGTTGAGCTCTGACTTTACTTGGGATCTGCTTTTAAGAAGGCATAGCTATTCCTGGTAAGCACTCTTCTAAACCTCTGGTTCTCTGCTCTGTGTTCTAAGTTGTCAGTCTTTATTGTGTCAGTCTTTATTGTACCTGTTTTCTTTTCCTGTTTGATTATTCTCTTCTGTTTCTGTTGAAGCTTGTTGGTAAGCCACTCTATTCTAAGGGGTAAAATGTGCAATTCCCAGTGTTTTACAACAGCTTTTGGAAAACAAGGTCCCTCACAGGATATTTTAAGGAATCCAAATACAAGATAGGTTTCACCTGATCCTTGAACCAGGATCTTCTTGTGCCTTTATGGAAAATATACAAATATTTGGATAGTTGGGAATTGTAATGCTATTCTGAGGAGGATTTGTTTTAGATGAATTTAGATAAATTAAGAGAGATTCTTAAAAGATTCCAACCCTCTCAGAGACAATGGGATGCATTTTTTATTAGTATGTAGAAACTTCTAAAAGACAAAGGACTCCAAAAAAATAGCTCAAAATGATCCTTACAGCATGCGAAACAAAACAAGAACAATATAAACTTAGGGATCCCTGGATGGGTCAGTGGTTGAGTATCTGCCTTTGGCTTGGAGTGTGATCCTGGGGTCCTGGGATTGAGTCTTACATCGGGATCCCTGCAGGGAGCCTGCTTTTCCCTCTGCCTGTATCTCTGCCTCTCTCTCTCTGTGTCTTTCATGAATAAATAAATAAAATTAAATAATAAAAAATAAAAATAAAGAATAAAAAACAAAACAAAAACAAAAAAACTACTAAAAAACTTGAGCAGAGAACCTTAAATTAGTCCATCTGCCAGAAACACAAAACACAATTTAGATACTATTCTTTTGTTTTGTACTTGAGACATGGCTAAAATTTTTAAAACAAATCTCTAAGATCTCCATGTCTGTTTGCATGTTATATATGTATGCTATAAATATGTGATATTTTTCTATCTCCAGATGGTATAGCCAAAATTAATTTGTAAAGAGCTTTATTTAATCAGTTTAAGGAAAAAAATAGAGCTTATAAAAATTAAGTAAACTAACACAAATGTTTTTCAAGTTTACATTATTTGAGTACTATTTGATAAATAAATGCTAGTTTAATTTATTTGTTTAATAAAGCAGGCCTGTATTCAAAATTTGTTAACAGGAAAAGGTTTGATGAAGTTTTATGAGTAATCTAAATATAAATTTTGGACACAAGTAACCTAGGTAGATGAAAATGGGTTAAGAGTTTTTAGGTATAATAATTATGTTTTATAGTACGTGTGATTAAAAAAATAGCTTCCTTAAATCTTTCTGGTAATTAGAAACTTTAGATTTTGTTAAGTTAAATTAAATGATAGAATTTCATTGAGGTCATTTTCCCAACAAGATAAAATACTAAAAATTTATTACTGAAAATAATTTTATCTACTTTTGGTTTCCAATTGCAAAGAAAGATAAATTTAGGTCTGTTAGTAATCATGTCTGGTGCCACATTGAAAGATTACATTAGCTAAAGGGGCATATGTTTCAAAAAATTATGAAATGTGTTTATAAATTTGAGTCTACAATTGTTTCCTTCTTAGTTTGTACTAGGAATTAAGAATTCTAAAGGTAAGAGTTTTAATTAATGTATATAAAAGTAGGAGCATCTGACTGGCTCAGTGAGTGGAGTGTACGACAGTCTCCGGGTTGAGTTTAAGCCCCATTCTGGGTGTAGAGATTACTTAAAACTAAATTAAAAAAAAAGATAAATAAATAAATATTATATATGTATAGACATATATATGTAAAAATAAAACTAGTAGAAACAATATGAGTGAAAGAACATAATTGTATATGAAAGAAGGCAAGGGAAGTAGGATGTGTGTTTTCAGTAAAAGAAGGTATGAAGAATGGAGATGCATTTTGTTGAGGAAAGAGAAACTAATTTTGTTCTGAAGTAAAATTTTTGCCAGAGTAAAAAAGGAAAAAGGACAAAAGCTGAGTTGGATATGTTAAATTATAGAAGGTTTATGGAAAAGAAATCATGAGAAAGGATTTTTCTGTCAGGGCAAGGTAAGATTGGAATGAATTTATTTAAGTTAAAAAAAAGAATTTTAATATTAAAAGTATAGTGGCATAGAATTAGATTTTGTTTCTTTTTTTTCCCCTCTCTGTTAAAAGGACAAAGATTTCTTAGATCATTGGTCTGCTCTTAATAAGAAATTGTAAACAAATTTCTTTACCTATAAAGAAAGTAAAGATTCTATTCTGTGCTCTGTCTTTATCAGGTTTTTGATTACTAGGTAAAACTATCTTTATTAAAAAAAAAAAAAGCTAAGGCTTTTGCAACTATGTAACTTTCTGTATTTACCTTTAAATTTTTGTTTTTGTCATTTTAGTTAAATGGATAATTAAGTCATTTCATAATTATCTGTGATTCTATTTGGTCAAACATCCAAAATCTTTTGATATTTTTGATAACTTTCCCCAAAATCAAATTTTGGGTGGAGTCTTTTTAACTTTGAACTAACTTTAGGTTTTTCTGAAGGGTCCCTAGACCATCTCAAAGGATTCATTCTCTCTCATTATAAAAGAGTAAGATCTTCGACTAAATTAGGCTTATATGATAGGTTAAATTATATGGGAAGTATGTCAAATAAGAATTATACTAAACCTTCTTCACCTTGTATTTGTATAGGTATATACTAATATAAGTGTTCCAAAACATATGAAAGTCCTGAAATTCTACTTTGTCCTGATATGTTACCAGTCATAATTTTAAAATGTATGTCACAGAAATAAACAAATCCCTTGTCAAATACATTATAATTAACTCTCACCAGATCTTTAATAATTGGCTTTAATAAAAAGATTTTATTCATTTACTCATGAGAGACACAGAGAGAGACAGGGATATAGGCAGAGGGAGAAGCAGGCTCCCTCCTGGGAGCCCAATGCGGGAGCCCAATCCCAGGACCCTGGGATCACGCCCTGAGTTGAAGGCAGATGCTAAACCACTGAGCCACCTGGATGTCCCAATAATTGGCACTTAAGACTTTTGTCATTTATAGACAGTTATTGTTTTATTCTTATGCTTTTGCAAATGTGTTTCATCGTCAGAGAAATTCATGAAAAGGATTCTGACAAGTACTCTAGAATATAGGTCTCTGATGGCCTTCAGATCATACCAGTGAATTGGATTTAGGGAAATATTTTCTCCTAAACCATGATTTAGAGTAATTTGGTAAAATCTTTGTAAGTGAAGATGAAACAATTACTTTTTTCCCATCCTAATCCTTCCAGAATTTAAAAAGTTTTGAGTACTTTTTTCCTTGTGGCAATGTAGTTAATTATTTGTGCAAGTTAAATAAGAATCTGTCTACCTTGTAGACAGGCTACTGCTTCCTCTGTGGCAAAGATCCCATTAGAAAGGATCATTTCTACCTGGGGATACCCCTACTCTTTTGAACTTCATAATGACAAGGAATTGACTTTACTGGTCAGGTACTTTGACAAGTTTGTGTTATTTGGCTGGTTTCCAGCCAATGTAGTTAATTATTTGTGCAAGTTAAATAAGAATCTGTCTACCTTGTAGACAGGCTACTGCTTCCTCTGTGGCAAAGATCCCATTAGAAAGGATCATTTCTACCTGGGGATACCCCTACTCTTTTGAACTTCATAATGACAAGGAATTGACTTTACTGGTCAGGTACTTTGACAAGTTTGTGTTATTTGGCTGGTTTCCCTGTGCTTACCACCCTAATTCTCAGGGCTGGTCAAATGCACTAATGGTATCAGTAAGATTCAATTGGCAAAATTTGTAGAGACCCTTCAAAAACCTTGCCCCAGAACATTCCCTTTAGTCCTTCTAAATCTCTAGATATTCCTTTTGTGGCCCATAAACATATACTTTTCAAAATGATTACTAGGTGCCTGATGTATTTAGTCCCTGCTTCTTTTGATCCACAGCTGACAGAAGGAAATATACTTCAATGTTGTAAAAGTCTAACAAAATCTATTGAAAATAGCCATACTTTAGTAAGGCAGTCTTTAAACAGCATGCTCTCAGGAGATAAAGACCTAAAGCATCACTCCTTATAACCCAGAGATTTCAGGTATGGGAAAAGACATCTCCAGAAAGACTTTTCAACCTCACTAGAAAGGCCCCTATCAGATTCTGTTGGTCAATCCTTTGTGTCATGGAACTCCAAGGAATAGACTTTTGGATCCACACGTCACACCAAAAGGAAAGCACCAAACGTTGGATAGTCATACCAATTGGTGACTGGAAAACAAAGATCTATAGGAATCGAAGCAAACAGTAGCTGAAGGAAACAGCCTTCCCAAGATGACTGGATCAAGCCAATATATATTTTTCTTGCTGTTACTTTTTGTCTTATTTACTCTTTTTCTTGAAAAGAAAATACTTTTATCTGCATTTCCCAATCTATTGCAAAAAGGGAAAAACTTTTCTAACTAATGGATCTATCAACAGAAACTTCAACCTGATGTCAGATAACTTCATGATGTCAGATACTCTAATCATCTTAACTATAACTAATTTCTCCTTAATCCCAGATGCCACTGTTGACTATACTGGCGAGTGTATGGATGTTTCCTACTGGACTTAGTATCAAGAAATTCTATCTAATGAATTTATCAATAAGCAGACTAACTGGAGTCCTCTGTACTCCACCCGGTTTCTTTTTTGTCTGTGATGGATGGCATTTTCCATGGGCATATGAATGTTTAGATAGCTGGTAAATTGAAGGCTAATGCTAATGCTCATTGGGACATTTAGCTTTCCCTGTTAACATTCATAACAAATCAGAAGACTCCCATTGATCTTTCTTTTTTTTTTTTTAATGATAGTCACAGAGAGAGAGAGAGAGAGGCAGAGACATAGGCAGAGGGAGAAGCAGGCTCCATGCACCAGGACCCCGATGTGGGATTCGATCCTGGGTCTCCAGGATCGCGCCCTGGGCCAAAGGCAGGCGCCAAACCACTGTGCCACCCAGGGATCCCCCATTGATCTTTCTATTGGTTCACCCCAATAGTGAAGCCTCCAGGGCCTTCTTAAAGGGGAAATTTCAGAAGGCACATATTACTCTGGGCTTTGTTCCATGGAGATATCCCTTCTCCCTTTGGCCAGACTTAGTGGCAATTAATGCATGATCAGAAAGGGAGCTCTTCATTAGGGGAGCTAACCATTTCCCTGCCCAAGGCAGCTGCAGCTCAACAAAGATCACTTGACTTGCCAGCTAATGTAGTTTTGGACAATCACATGGCTCTTGATTACCTACTTGCTGAGCAAGGAGGTGTTTGTGTGATAGTAAATACCCCCAACTGTACATAGATAATTTCCTCTGGAGAAGTGGAAACCCAATTACATATGCTTAGGGAACAAAAACATTGGCTATAACAAATTTCATCTAATGATCCATGATCCTTTCATCTCCTTAGCTGATTACCTTCAGGTCTAAACTCCTTGTTTAGAATTATTGTAGAAATGGGGGTCATTATTGTAGAAATGGGGGTCATTATTCTGCTCCTCATATTACTTTGTATAATCATGTTTAGACTCTGTACCTGTTGCTAATCTAACCTTTGCAGAGACAACATGCCCATTAGGGCAATACTAGCCCAGTACATTGAGATGATCTCCAATGCTTATGACCCTGATAAGATATAGATTTTGGTGACAAATGCCTGAGAGTTCTTCCTCCTACCCTTCCTTATGCCTCAAATGGTGTCTCAGTGGTTTCCAGTCTGCACACTTTCCCTCTGACATGGCACATGACAACCAAGAAAGGTCCTCCCTGACACTGGCATTAAATGTGGAAAACCTAACCCTTGGTTAGTGATGCTGTTGAGGGGAGATCTTGATCAAGACACGGAAATGTAAAAACAAGTAAAGAAAAACCTCACTGAAAATGGAGTCAGGAAGTCCTGAGTTTGTACCACTCATCACAGATCTTCTGCTTAGCAACAACCCAACCAATGGGGGCCTCCACAACTCAGTCAATGAGAAGTCTCCATAACCCTGTACTCTTGCTCTCCTCCAATGAATTTTGATTCTACACAGCTTGTTTCGACTTCTTCCTTCCCTCTATAAAATAATGCTCTACTCTTTTGCTCTCTGGACTTGCCTATGGTTTACATGTTCTGAGCTGCAATTCTTCTGCTATTTCTGAATAAACTAATTTTGTTGGTAAACTAATTGGCTATTTTATTTTTAAGATTGACCAGGAAAATGAGATTAATTAAATTTTTTATTTATTTGAATATTAATTTTCCCAGAGCAAAATGCTATGGTAGTAGAACTTAGATTCAATCTCAAGTATTTGTTGCTCTTTCACATATACCACACAATTTTTCCTAGAATAGTAAAAGGAAAAGTCACTGCTCTCAGCTTTAAATTCAGTGGAACTTTCTTCTCAATTCTGGCTTTGCTTTCAGGGAAATAATATATATAATGTAATGATATTAAATTATTTAACCAATTTACATAATTACAATAATATGAAAATTATGTAGAGAGTGTTTTAAAATATAAGAGAAACTCAGGGCACCTGGGAGGTACAGTTGATTAAGTTTCACTTTTGGTCTAGGCTCAGGTCATGATCTCAGGGTCATGTGATTGAACCCTGCATTGGACGCTATGCTCAGCGTGGAGTCTGCTTGAATTCCTCTCTCCCTCTAGCTCTGCCCCTCCTGTTTGTGCTCTCTCTTTCTCTAAAACAAATAAATAAATCTTTAAAAAAAAAAGAGAAACAAATATTTTTAATGTATTATAATTTTTTGTTATAAATTTGTTAGTCTTCTATTTATAAATGTCACTGAACAAATGCAAGTCTAATAATAGAAAAATGTGTCTTTACAGCCAATATAAAGCAGAAAATATGAGATAAAATAGATGATTTATGATAATAAAAGACAAACTATATTTCAACCCATATTGTTGTCCAATTCCTGTTCATCTTATTTATATTGTGTATATGTAATTATAAACTATATGGGTAATTTTGCTTACTTTGGATTATAAGAAGGGAAGAAGATTTGTCTCAGTATCAAATTTTAGAAAATGAGTTTTGTTTTCCAACCAAAAATCCCCTCCATAATTTTAAGACAAATGCCACACAACTTTTTGTGTTATATCATATATTCCACTTCATAGAAACCAATATGCTCTAACACTGAAGAATACTTTTTCTTTAGTAAATGTTCATAAGTCATTCAATCTTTTCTTTTATAATTTTATAATTTTAATAATTTAATAAGTTTTAAATAAGTTTTATAATTTTTAAATAAGTGGGGACATTTTAAAAATATCACTATGTACAGATTATCCTTATTTCAAGGTACTGGTCAAATGCTTTACTTTTGAAAATGTAGGTAATTTCTATCCCACGTCATCAAATGTTTGACCCAACATAATTAAAGATACATGTGATTGTTGTTATTGGTTGTGGTGGTGTTCTTTCTCCCCTCCTGGGTTGTGGGTTCCTGTAGGAAAGCTATGTATCAAAGATGGATTGCTGTTATAGCTAATAATTACAGTCATTAGTTACTATTTTTTATTGTAGAAAACGAATTTCAATTCAGGTTTACTTATAAGTATTTACTTCTACTTCCATCTGCATTAGGTTTGTTTTGGAGCGGAAACATATTTAAAATCTAAAGTGCCTCTGTGATAGAATTTTCCAAACATTCACATATATTCCCATTTAAAATAATAATTATCTTCTCCCTCCACATCAGTGTTTATATAGACTAGATAAAACACAGTGAAGAGGACTTTTTCCTGTTAATAGATATTACTTGACATTTTAGCTTTAATGCTAGAAAATAAAAGCAGTTTGTAGTGTCCCGGATTGCCTTTTCTTTTCGCGTACAGAGCACTTAAGTGTCATGTTAAGCCTGAGGCAGATCTGTCCGGAATTGTGTTTACTGTATTCCTTTCCAAATGCAGCACAGAATCTTATCGCTTATCAGTGCATAAAGTCTAACAGATTGCAGACTCAAATTTCCCCTTCCAGGCAATGTTGGGTTTCACTATTGTTTGTCATGACAAAGGTTTTCATGAATTCTAGGGCTTGGATTTCTGTCTTGTTTTCTTTAGCATAACCCTCTAGGCAACCAATCAGCGTTTTTCAACATCTAGAAATTGTTCAAACTACAAAAAGCTGCACTTTAAAATTCCATCTCTATGCTTTTGGTAGTTTTGGTTATATTGAAAAGAAGAAGCAATTAAACATTGTCTGCAGATGCTGCTGCTGTAAATGAGGTTGCCTGAATTTGGTGAAAGCAAATATGCTCACAATTCATATTTGGGCTGCAATTGTAAAACTATAGGAGGAAGGAAATATCTTGGCAAGAGACAAATTTAGCTATGTAGACTTTTTTTTTTTTTTTAAATGTCAGAATCATCCATGTATGACCACTTTCAGATAATTTAGAGACACTCTTTTCAAAGTGTCAGCTATGGACCCAAAGTTTTTTGGGCAAATGTCTGTCTTTCTCATCAGAAAATCAATTCAAATTTTTAGATGTCATGCAAATTGAATAATAGTTTACATGGGCTGAATCCTTTTGTTGACTGAAGTGTATTCACATATTCCAGATTTGACTATGCCTTGTGGATTTGACCACCTACTTATTTCTCTATCTCCTCCTCACTGGCTCCCTTCTACTGCTTTAGGTGAGGGCCTTATAATTTCTTGCCAAGCACTTAACTAGTCATGTTCATTTCCAGATCATCTCTATTCTGCTTTAAGCAGGTGCCTTATAAATCCCTAATTTGAGGGGCGTCTGGATGGTTCAGTCAGTTGAAAGACCAACTGGGTTTTGGCTCAGGTCTTGATCTCCTAGGTCATGAGGTTGATCTCCAAGTCAAGATCAGCCTGGGCTCCACACTTGGAGAAGGGAATAAAGATTAAAGATTCCTCCCCTCCCTCCCTCCCTCCCCACCACTTGCACTTGCCAACGCATGCATGTATTCTCTATCTCTCTCTCAAACAACTAAAATAAATCTTTAAATAAATAAATCTGTAATTTGATGATATAATTTCCCCTCTTAAAATCCCTCAGTGACACAAGGCTTCTACACTATAAAATCCACACCTCTTACAGTAGCATAACACGACTGTAATGATCTCACTCTGCCAATGTTTCTAAATTTACCTCTCATGCTTTCTTAGCCCCTGTGCCACCCTGAAACAAATATGCATTTCTTCAGTCATATTAGAAGATAATTTCCTTTATCCTTATTCAATTCTTGTTGCCTTTGCATTTGCTGCTGTTTACTTAGCTGAGGATGGCCTTCCTTATTGACTGTTTCCCTTATTGCTCGCCCATAGTCCCTTCTATTCATCTATTAAGTCTCAATGCAAAAGCAGTTGCCTATGGAAAGCTTTCACTAATGTTCTCTGACAGAGTCAGGGATATTTTTATCCCGTTTCCATAATGATGCTATATGACATGCGTCATATTGGTAGAATAATGGGCCAACAAACATACACTGACATGACACAACTATAAACTTTGAAAGTTCTTGATACTTTGACAAATATAAAGAATTAAATGTATTTGCTAGAGAGATAAATAATGAAAGTAACTATCTGCCATAAACAAAAGTTGAGAAACTTTTGCGAAGACCTCTGCTTTACGTATCAGTGTATAATGTCCTGGGCATTCTTCATTCATAGTCATTCATTAAACAACTATATATTTGAGCACCTCCTAGCATAAGTTTTTATATAACTGTAAGAACATTGTGTTTATATTGTGGCTAATAGGGAAGGGGAATAAAATGAAATATAAGATTGTATTCTATCATTTGTGAATCTACAACTTTTTTTCTGAGGTTATTCTCAATCCTTAGTATGTGTCTGAGATGCTTTCCATCATTATGATGAGATGAGCTGAAATAGATATGCCATCAAAGCCCCTTTTGCCCTGCACACACACACACACACACACACACACACACACACGGACACATAGAAATATTGGATCAAATCAAATTAAAATTTATAAATTACTAGGTTCTACATAATGAATAAAAATATATAGATCTTAAAAATGAAGAAGAGAAATCAAAGCCAGAGTACTAAAGAGAAGGTTGAAACGTTAGCAGCCTGTTGAGATTGGTCTAAACAAAGGCCCATGGTCTAGGCACTAACATTTCAGGTTCCAACGACCATATACAATGAGGAGATTGGGGGACACAGTTCTGAATACTGAAATAGTTTTAAGTGGACTCCTACATAAACTCTGAGCCTTGATCTGTTCTTTATTCCCCGCTACTCAAAAAGTCAATCTACCAATGGTAATAAGAAATGGGCAGGCTTACAGTCTGTCAAAAGATTTGGGGCCTAAAAATAAGTTGCAGGAATAAAAAATGATTTCTTACAGGAAAGAAAAACAAAAAAGAATGTGGGAGAGGAACTGTTTGAAAAGATAATCTCTAAAAAATTCTCCATAATTAAAGAAAGAGATACATTTTTCACTTGAGGAATCAAATAGAGTTCTGGGCAGATACAAACATCTAGCTTCAGCCTTGTGATTCCTTAAGCCATGAAAAATAGTAAGAAATTCTTACAAGGAACAAAAAGAAAAGACAAATTCAGTATTGTAAGAGACAATATGACATGGAAAAATTACAACTAGAATTCACTGCATATCTAAGCTCTCATTCAAGAGAGCTTGTGAAACAAAAAAGAGAGAGAAAGAGAGAGCTTGTGAAACAACATTTCACACAAAGACTAACATTTCACCATTCTGAGAACCTTGTAAATGTCTGAGTAATTAATTAATTAATATTAATTTTTCAAATAAATTTAAAAGTTTTAAAATTTGTAATTAGCATTTTAAAATAAAATTTTCTTCATTTACAAGTTAGAATCAACAAAGAAAGAAAGACAATCCAGGTACTAAATGAAGAGATGACAAAATCCCCAGAGGCCCCAAATGGAGAGAGGGAAACAGGAAAACAGATTAGGAAAAAGTCATCTAAAATGAGCTCTCCCTTCTTCCTTCTCCATGGAGGCTGAGGTGACTATGGCCCCATCCTACTCAGCCTCCCTTAGCTTAAAATAAATTACAACAAACAACTTCAAAAGAGGGTCCTTACAAATGAACAGGGCAGTTGTGGCCTCAGGTAACCCCATATCAGGGTCTTTGCCCACTGTCCCTGCACCCTGCATCCTTTGCACCTCTGTGCCCCGCCGCATCAATGGGGGCTCTATGTCTAAGTGGTCACTCTCAGTGGAGCCAGGAACTCTAGTCTTATTTTGTCCATCTATGTCCCTCCTTCATCAAATGTCCCTGCATCCTTCCTCACCAAGGAACATGCAAAATATATTCAAATATTTGCAGAAAATGTGACTTACAATGAAAATGGGAGAAATGAGATTTAATCAGTATTTCTTCGATCCCTATATGCTTTTCTTTGGAAGGAGAGTATTTTAATTTTACTTTAAAAGAGAGTAAAATTGACTTAATTTTGATGTATGGGTCTATGGATTTTAATACAGGCATAGACTTGTAACCACCACCACAATCAAGATACAGAATATTTCCATCATCCAAAAAACTCTCTGATACATGTTTTTATGAGTGACCATCCTCGACCACCCACAGAGCCTAGAAAACTTGAATCTGCTCTCTATCAATGTGGTGGTTTACCCCTGCCCCCAGGTATGTCATGTTCTAGAAATTATACAGCACACAACCTTTTTACAGGCTTATTTTACTCAGCTCTCTTCAAGTTGCTTCATTTATCAACTATTCATTCTTTTTACTGCTGAGTATTTTTCTATTGTCCACAGTTTGCTTTTCCTTCACCTATTGAAGAACACTGGGGTTGTTTCTAGTTTTTGACTATTCTAAATAAAGCTGCTGTATTTGTATACAAGCTATAGTGTGAATATTAGTTTTCCTTTATGTAGGGTAAATACCCAGAAGTTGAAGTTGTGTGTCATATGATAGTGTATGTTTAATTTTATAAGAAACTGCCAAATTATTCTCTACAAAATTTCCTGCCTCCACTAAAATTCTCAATGTATGAGAATTTCAGTTGGAATTCTCAGTATTTTTAAATGTGAACCATTCTAATGGATAGTGATATGACATGATTGTTTTAATGTAGTTTCCTTAGATTTAATTCTTTATTCTCCATTTTTTTATTTTCATTATATGAGAAGACAAATTCTCAAGGGGCTTATAATTTGTTGGTAAAGTCAGACATGAAAAAAATTATAATGCACCAAAGTAGAGAAGAATACTTAACAATATTTATTACTTATAATAAAGGAATCAGGAAAGTCCATACAGGTGAAGGTAGCATTAGAATTGACCTATGGGAGAGGATGGCCATTCCTAGTCCCTGTAAATCATATCACAAGACACTTATGCAACTGCTTTCCTTGATAGGGAAGTAAGCTCCTTGACTGGAAGACTGATAAATGACAGCCTGTCCTTAGTAGCCTCTTCTCTATAAAGTTATGTAACATGGGAAAGTAGATTTAATTTTTTACTATGTAACTGTCTTATGTAAATATGAATGTATCATATTTACATAAGAAGACAGTGCTCTATTGTTTGAAGGCCATATAATTTGGAATCATGCATTCACCTGTTTGAAACCCAACATCTTTACTCATTTATTAAGGCACCTTTGACAAGTGTTATGGGTTAAATTGTGACCACTTAAAATTCGCATGTTAAAGTCCTAACTCCCATAGCTCAGAATGTGGTTTTATTGAAGATAGGGTTTTTACAGAGGTAATTAAGTTAAAATGAAGTCATTAGCATAGGCCCTAACCTATTATTACTAGTGTCCTCCTAAGAAGAGGAAATTGGGAGACAGATGTAGATAGAGAAATACAATGTGAGGACACAGGGAGAAGATAATCATCTATAATCCAAGGAGCGAGAGGTCTAGAACAGTTTTGTACTGACAGTTGAAAGGAACCAACCCTGCCAATACCTTGATTTTTGACTTCTAGCCTCCAGGACTGAGACAAGAAATCTCTGTTCTTTAATTCACCCAGTTTGTGGTAAAATGTAAGAGCAGCTCTAGCAAACCAATACAGCAAGTTACTAATCTTTCCAAACTAGTAGTTTTCTTCTCATCTATTAAATAGGGAATAGTAACTTACTTCACTGTGTTGCCAGGAGTAATGAAATGAAAAATGTATGAGAAATTACTTTTGCATAAAAAAGGATAGGAGTTTAGCCCACAGTAGACAATGGGTATGTAACACATGCCATCAGGGTCCTGTCCATGTCCCTGGAGAATACAGTGTGCTTTCCTGGACTTGTATCCTCCAATGTCTGTGTCTTTGCCTGAGAGCGCTTTCTTCCACTGCCCACTGCCCTCCAAGTACAACTGTGGAAAGCCACATTGCCAAAATAGATCAGGCTTTAAGTGTAGAGGGGCTGGAAGCTTTTTCAGTCTATTCTACAGTTTCACATGTGATTTGTGTAGAGGAAATGCTCACTACAGCCTGCTCCAACACAAAAGAAAAAGGGAAGCGTGAACACATATTCTCTACTTGCCAGATTGTTGCTCCATCTAATTGTGTCTTTAGAAAAGAGAAAAAGGTGGCACCTGGGTGGCTCAGCAGTTGAGTGTCTGCCTTCGGCTCAGGTTGTGATCCCAGGGCCCTGGGATCCAACCCACATCAGGCTCCCCATAGGGAGCCTGCTTCTTCCTCTGCCTATGTCTCTGCCTCTCTCTTTGTGTCTCTCATGAATAAATAAATAAAATTAAAAAAAAAAAAAAAGAAAAAGAGAGAGAGAGAGTGAAAAAGCCCAAACTAAGCAATGTGAACAAAGAGTAATATAATAGTTTTGACCTTCTCTATTCGTCTTTTCACCAATTGTTTCAATTCTTAGAAATTCAGATTTTTTTTTTTTTGAGAATGCAATGAAAATAGCCTCTTCAGAATATAAAATCTTACAGGTATCCATTTTTGTTTTTAGTCAAGGAAGTATTGGCCAGACTTGCCAGATTTGCAGAACTGCCAAAGAGTAGAAAAAAGTTTTCAAATAAAGATGAAAGTTTAGAATGAAAAGCAGACGATTTGATCTTCCTCACTTCTTTCTTTCATTTGTTGTTTGAAAGCCCAAAGTAATCCTTTTTTTATAGTAGATTCTTGGTTTACAGATGACTTTCAGATGCTATTAAGAGTCAGAGGTTAAAAAGAAGTCTTAAATCATTAGACAACAAGCCTAGCCTTCCGAGATTGAACAAATGTACAAATGTTTACATGCTGTTCCAGGTCTGAATGATTACATAGCCTCTAGGCCCGTGGCTTGAAAAGGATCCTTTTCCCCCATGTTTTCCTCCTATATGTTAAATGTATTGTACTCATTCATGCTCTATTTTAAAATACTTCAAGGAGAGTAAATAAAAGTGAAAATCAGTGTGAACAATTTTTCCCCATCAAACTATTTGAGAATAAGTATGTTGATCACTTTTACTTTGTGTTTTAGAAATGGAATTGTATTAGTATTTAATAATCATTTCTGGTGTGCAGGTTATTACTTCTAAAATATAATTTATATAGAAAATATATAGGTGAAAAGATCTATAAAAAAAAGAAATTTTTTTCACATAAGTCTATGGATCCCTATAAAGAAAGGCATGCATTTTAACTTTTTGCAACTTTCAGTGTATCTACCATTAAATTTAAAATCGTTGAACTATTTCACTGTATTAGAACTTCCTTCTAATCTATTATTTGCTCTCCCACCTTCTCCCAGGTGTCACTCATGTATTGCCTTTCTTGAGGAGAACTTCCCTGACCATCATGATTGAGATTGGCTCCTCCTCCTCACTCCATCATTAGACGGTGCTAGTATTAATTACCTGAATAAAATACCCTTGTCCTTCCTACAAAGATTATTTTAGATAGATATTATACCAAGAAATAGCTATGATAATGAATCTGAAGCCATAATACTTAAAACCATTATTTTGAAAACATTTATTTAGGAAACCTAACACATATTGAGATATATTTCATGGATACTACAACAAATTATTGAAATCTATCATTGCAAGCCAAACACAGCAAAGAAAGAATTTGTGTCCTCTAACATAGAGACCCAACATTCATTAAATTAAACCCCACTGCTAAAACCCAGGGTTAGTTAAGTCTTTACAGGAAAACTAGAATCAAAATCAAATACTAAATAATAACAGGAAAAACTGCTAAACGTAATTTTCCCAAATTTTATATTGACTGAAATGTAAAAATGCAATTTATAAATTCTTCTATATACTTAGAGTAATTTTGAGAAACTCAACTAAAATGATATTAACAGATCTAAGGAAGACACTGGCATTCCATACACATTTCTCAATTATGGATGTAATCTATTCCTAAACACATGGGTAAAAGTGAACCCTTATACTATGAGTCTTACATGCTTTTTGCATTTTTGTTTCAAATTAGAGATTGCCCCATTAACACCACTCAGAATTTTTTCTTCAGTATCTCAAGGGCTGAAGCAACTGTCTCATAATTTTTTTTGTAATCATATCTCATATTTAGATTAATAACTTTTTCTTTGAGTTTATTCAGGAAAATAACTGATATAAAGTGGAATGGACATAAAGGTAGAAAAAATTATTTTCAAATTAGTCTTGTTTCCTCAGGGTGAAATCTACAATTGCCTTGCAATAGGAAAGTTTTTCTAGACTCAAAGGTCAGAGATCATCCCTTATTTAAGATTCAAAAGATAATAGTACTGGTCAACTGAAAAAAAAAATAGATGTATATTTTATGTTAAAAAATAAATGTGTGAGATATTTGAAAGCTTTTGGTTTTTAACATTTGCTAACTAGTTGAACTTTCTTCTTTTTTTTTTAATTAATTTTTATTGGTGTTCAATTTACCAACATACAGAATAACACCCAGTGCTCATCCCGTCAAGTGTCCCCCTCAATGCCCGTCACCCATTCCCCTCCAACACCCGCCCTCCTCCCCTTCCACCACCCCTAGTTCGTTTCCCAGAGTTAGGAGTCTTTATGTTCTGTCTCCCTTCCTGATATTTCCCAACATTTCTTTTCCCTTCCTTTATATTCCCTTTCACTATTATTTATATTCCCCAAATGAATGAGAACATACACTGTTTGTCCTTCTCCGATTGACTTATTTCACTCAGCATAATACCCTCCAGTTCCATCCACGTTGAAGCAAATGGTGGGTATTTGTCGGAACTTTCTTCTTATGTGAGACAATGTTATAAGCACACAGTAAACAAACAAACAAAAATGTAGTTGTATTCTGGTTGTGCTTTAAACCTAGAATTCAGTCCCCACCATCTGCCAGGCTAGAAATTAACAAGAATTACTCTTATCCTCATATTGAGTTTTACTAACTTAGTAAAATTATTTACATGACTGACTTGCACAGAAACACTCTCTTCTAAAGTTACAAAACAATTTTATAGACACACAGTCTATTAACTATGGATCATCAGCTATATCTAGCTTTGCGACATCATGCCAACATGAAATAGCAAACTCTTGTAAACTGAGTATGTTAGTAAAAATCTTAGCTTTTTGAGATGTCTATCAGAAAGAGTTTTAGTGTGTGAAATGAGCCAGACTATGAAGTCAGACCTTAGTTTGAATTTAGACTGTTACCTTCTAGCTACCTAACCTTGGCAAATGTGTGTCATTGAACCTCAGTTTCCACATCTTTAAAATGGAAATCATAATAGCAATACTGCAAATTAACTTATTTAAAAACTGAAGTGTATTTAGTATAGGTCTAGGCATTCTTTTAGGATCCAATAATTAAGAGCTCTCATAATAGTAGAAAAAGATTTGGATCAGTGTTTCAATATAAGTAGCAGCATTACGTGCATCTGCTCTTCATCAGAAAATGACTCCACCTGTGGGGTTTCATGACATTCTCATTTAAAGCTTTTATAAGGGATGGCCCAGGTGTTCCTTTCACTCATAGAGACAGAGAATGTTTTAACTGACACAACAAATTCAGGATTGGGCCTGTCTTAGACACGTCCTCCAAAATATAGAGCTTGCTACAAATTAATGCAAGGCAGGGAGACGTTGGCAGTTGACCAAATCTGCCACCACCATCACCAAAAACAAAACAAAACAAAAACAACTGAGCCCTTTCAGTTTCTCTTACTTTCTGGATTTTTCTTTCTCATTTTATCTAAACTCCTCTTTCTCTATTTTCCAAGTTCTGCAGTTCCTATGCATTCCCACCACCCTTTCTCCTGTCTTCCCACACTTCTCTCATCTCTGCTCTCCACTCAGCATCTCTCATGTTTCTTGGTTCAGTCATTCACTCACTCAATTGGTTAAGCCTCTGACTCTTGATTTCAGCTCTGGTCATGATCTCAGGGTCATGGGATTGAGCCTCATATTGGGCTCCGAGCTGGGTGTGGAGGCTGTTTATCTCTCTCTCTCTCCTCCCCCTGCTCGGTCTCTCTCAGTCTCTAAAATAAGTAAATCAGATCTTCTAAAAAAAAAAAAAAAAAAAAAAGGAAACTATTTTTAAATGTGAAATGAAAGTTTTCTATTATGAACCACGGAAATTACTGTTTGGCTGTTCTGTGAAGCAAAACACAACTAATTAGTCAATTATTTATATTAGAATTTTTTAAAATATATAACTACACAATACTTTCATCCATGTAGCCCCAGATTATATGTGAGAATGATCTTTTAAGAAAATAGAAAATAAAATAAAGGTAGAATAATCCTTTTATAAGATTATAACAAAGTTCTTCTTTTATAATTTAAAATGTGAGTTCTCATTTCTCATGTTTATCACAGGTGGCTGTGCAGCAGTCTACCTTTGTTCCCTCTTTTCCTTATTGCTCTGTGTTATACCTGTCAGCTTCTAGGATGATTGAACATCTTAGCCTATTAGAGTCAGGGTGGATTTGGAAGTGTGAGATGGGATGAGTGATAAGAGGGCAAACATATGGGAAGGAAAAACAATTTCCTGGCATAATAAAATTTAAAGTAACCCACCAGCAAAGCCAGGCAGGTGTCTCCGAGGTTCTAAATAATGGCACTTTCCTAATAGCACATCAGATGTGAAACAACTCCTTATATTAACAGTGCAAGATTAATATGAACTGAAAATAAACATTAAGTTGTGTGAAGAATGCTATCGGTTTTTATGTGTTCATATCTTATATTTTATATTTTATTATGCATTATATATTATATAGTATACATTGTATTATATATTATATGTAATATATTTTTATATATTACTCTATAAGTCACCTTTGTTCTGATCATATAGTATGCTTTAATCATCACAGTAAGATGATCTTACTATAAGGTAGAAAAGTGATGTGAAGATGCATCTAAATCTAAAGATAGGGATCGCTGGGTGGCGCAACGGTTTGGCTCCTGCCTTTCAATCTGCTGGTGCCTATAGGTCTAAGGTGAGCATTTGTAGCAGCATACAGATGGATCTTGTTTTTTTAATAACAATTTTATTTATGAGAGAGAGAGAGAGACAGAGAAGCAGAAAATTAGGCAGAGGGAGAAGCAGGCTCCCCACCAGGCCCAATAGGGGACTCGATCACAGACTCCAGGATCCCGCCCTGAGTCAAAGGTAGAGGCTCAACCCTGGAGCCACCCAGGCATTCCGGATCCTGTTTTTTAAGCCACTCTGATGCCCTATATCTTTTGATTGGAGCATTTGGTCTATCAGCATTCAGAGTGATTATTGAAAGATATGAACTTAGTTCCTTTGTGTTACTGGTAGAGTTGGTGATTCTGGTGACGTTCTCTGGTCCTTTCTAGTCTTTGTTGCTTTTGGTCTCTTTTTTTTCCCCCACTAGAAGAGTCCCGCTTAAAATTCCTTACTGGACTGGTTTAGTGGTCATGAACTCCTTTATATTTTGCCTGTCGTGAAACTCTTTATCTCTCCTTCTATCCTTAATGACACCCTTGCTGAAGAAAGAATTCATACTAATTGGACTCCAATAAAAGAAATTTACACACATAAAAAAAAAAAAAAAGAAGAAGCTGGAGGAAAGGGGCTTTGACAAGGCCTATGTGGTCCTTGGCCAGTTTCTGGTGCTAAAGAAAGATGAAGATCTCTTCCGGGAATGGCTGAAGGACACATGTGGTGCCAATGCTAAGCAGTCCCGGGACTGCTTCGGGTGCCTTCGAGAGGGGTGCGATGCCTTCTTGTGAGGCTCTCTGGATAGCCCCTAGTCCCAAGCCCCAGCATGGAGTCTCCCGAGTTTGCAGCCGCGTGGGAACTCCTCCCCTGTCCTCTACAAAGGAAGAGATTGCTATTGTTGTACTCACTTCTGATGTACTTCAAGGTCTTGGGAGTTCTCTTCCTCTCACCATTTCAACTTTTTTGAAACTCTCACTCTTGCATGCATCTCCCCACTCCTTCCCCCTGCCAGTTTCATGTCAACAATTATCAGCTTTACCGAGTGAGTTCCTGGCCCTTCCCTCACCCCCACCCCCACTAGTGCGGGTGGCAGTGCTTTAATCATCACAGTAAGATGATCTTACTATAAGGTAGAAAAGTGATGTGAAGATGCATCTAAATCTAAAGATAGGGATCCCTGGGGGGCGCAGCGGTTTGGCGCCCGCCTTTGGCCCAGGGCGCGATCCTGGAGACCCGGGATCGAATCCCACATCGGGCTCCCGGTGCATGGAGCCTGCTTCTCCCTCTGCCTGTGTCTCTGCCTCTCTCTCTCTCTGTGACTATCATACATAAATAAAAATTTAAAAAAAAAAAAAGTCTTTAAAAAAATAAATAAATAAAAAATAAATCTAAAGATAAATTTATTTCAAGTTTCACTTGAACTACGGTGAAAACACAGGCAAATCATCCGGTTATATATGCCTTTAGGGAAATCACTTAATTGGATAATTAAGGATTTACATCATCTTCAAGTGGGTATCATATTCAGCAATGACACTTGATTGTGATCTAATGTTTACGGGGAAAACCATAGAAACTTAGTTCCAAAGGGACCAGTAAAAGGGCTTCTATTTTTGGAGATGAATAAAAACGGGAGAATCAGCATTCATGTAAAGTCATCATAGAGATGGACTTGTGAAAGATAGAAGTGAGGACTGGGCTCAGAGGTATTCAGATTCTCTTAAAATAAGTTAAAAAAATAAGATTCATTCTAAGTTCAACTCAAAAAGGTGTTTTGGACCACTAACATGATTTAGTTTCATACCTTCATTTTTCTTCTAAGTTCACTGAATTGTAACTTACATAAATGAAGTCCACCCATGTTAAATGCAGTTTGATGAGTTTTGTTCATCTTGTATCATTGGGTAACCACCTCCACAATAAAAATATAGATCATCTTTCAAAAAGTTCCTTAAGTTGCTTTACATTGCTTTCCTTTTATAAGCAGAGCAAACTGAAATGTTAGAAATTAACTGTCTGACCCTGGGTTTCAAAACAAACTTGTGGCACAGTCTGTCTTAACATTTAGCTAAATTCAATTAATTTAAGGTGTCATTGAGGGTCTGCTATGCTCCAGTCACCAAGGATAAAGTAAAAGACACAGAGAAAGACAGAGAGAAAGCAAGAGAGTGGGAGAGAGATGCCTTTCCTACCCTCGAGGAGAAGCGGACAAGCCAGGGCATTCGACAACTGGTTAAAATATAATACAAAGGAAATGTCAGAACAGGGAATGCAAATGGGCACAGAAAAGAGGCACATGACATCCTGAAGAAGAGGAGGAAGCCAGAAGAGTCTTCAGCCATAATGTGATAATTGAGTTTAGATTTGATTCTCAAATTAGTGAGGAAGTACTTTAGGGAGGATTTTGTTCATTCATGTATTTATTAATTCTTTCAAGTAATATTTATTTCAGTCTCCATATGTATCAAACACTATGATAGGATCTGAGGATTCAAGGATGAACCAGTAAGGGCACAGCTTCTTATGATTAGGAAAGAGTGAAGGGGTAGGAATTGGTGGATTTAAAAATCCCAATATGTGTACTGATAAAAAGCACAAGAAAATACTAAAACATAAAATAAGAAAGAGTATGGTTTGATGACACAGTAAGACGTCCTCAAAGAAGGAACACTTAAGTTGTGATCTAAATAATAAGCAAGAAAAATAAATAAATAATAAGTGAGATTCAGTGGGGAAAAAAGGAGGGAAGAAATATTCCACATGGAAGCAAAGCATGAAGGGAATGTGTAGCTGAAAAAAAAGCCAGTGTGAAATGCAGTGATCAAGAGGAGAACAAGACTGGAAAAAGAAAGACTGGGCTTTTCACTTTCGCTCATCTAAGTTCCTGTTTAGTGCTTCTCACACTTCAGCATCAATTCTGATTCAATAAGTCTGTGATAGGGCCCTAGATTATACATTTCTAATAAGGTCCCTGGTAATGAAGATGTGCAATGCTGCCCCTCCTTATACAACACTTTTTACATTAGTCCTGCTTAAAGCCATCTTAAACATTTGCCAATGACAGCTATTAAAATAATTAAATATGATCATATTGTGGTTTTAAAAGATCACTCTGTCAACTATAAGAAACAAACTGAGGGTTGCTACAGGGGAGATGGGTGGGAGGATGGAGGTAACTGGGTGATGGGCATTAAGGAGGGCACTTGATGGAATGAGTGCAGGGTGTTATATGCAATTGATGAATCACTAAATTCTACCTCTGAAGCTCAAACTATACTATATGTTCATTAAATTGAATGTAAATTAAAAATTTTAAAAATACAAAATAAAAGATTACTCTGACTACAGTATGAAAATTTTCTTTTAAAGCAGACAGAAATCAAGTGCTTAAAATATAAAATAATATCCCTTTTATGGAACCAAATAAAGAAATTTATGTAAATAAGAATGCCAGCAACATAAAATATTGGGGATCCTTAGATATTCCATGATGTACAGGAGAATTTTTATCTTTACAAGAGTGATCATAACAGTTTGGATTTTATAAAAGAGACCAAGTAAATGGTGAATTATTTCTAGAAAAACAATTTTGGATGAGCAACCATGATTTTAATTATGTGCAAATATGTATATATGGACCATTTTAAAATTAAAGGCCTCTGATTTATTTGTATTGACTAAAAATTGTTAAGAGAAAGCAATTGATTGTGATTATTGCCAAGATTGCTCATATTTTCTGATACAAAGAATGGTTAATACTGTTAACATGTAAAGAGCTTTAACAGATGAATAAGAATACAAAGATGAAGTGCTTCCTTCAGCAGCACATATACTAAAATTGGTACAATACAGAGATGTTTAGTATGGCCCCGGTGTAAGGATGACATACAAATTTGTCAAATTCATTAAGCATTCCATATTTTTTAGAAAGTTAAAAAAATACAAAGATGAAAATCTTGGGAGGTGAGTGCAAAGAATTTGAATGGATTACAGGAAAATTAAGGCAAATGAATAGAATAGATATCTGATATAATTAATAATAAAATAGATATTGAAGTAGTTATTTCATTCAATGTAATCAAACTTGTGAAGATTAAAATTATTGATAGTAGCTAGTGTTGTAAATAGTGTGATAAAATAAATATTTTAAATAGTTCATGGTATTCTGCAGTATCTTTTCAAAGGGTGATTTGAGAATATCTACGAAAATTGTTTATCTAGCAATTCTGGGAAATCATTTTACAGACACCATCACTACAGTACACAAAAAAATTATCCTGTAGTACGTTTAGTAGACTTTATTTATAACAACAAAAAATTAAAGATAATATAAAAGTCTGTCAATAAGAAATTGGTAAATAAACATGGGATAACTATTCAATACTGTGCAGCTTAAAAATGATAGAAATTATATATACTGATATGAAATAGTAATAATATCTAACACTATTGAGCACATATAGTATGTTAGAAAGTTTCCAACTATCCTAGGATAGTTATCATTATCATTCCACTTTAATATTGTGTAAACTGAGGCACAGGTTGAGTAACTTAACCAAAATTTACAAGGCAGAAACTTGATCTTAGCCTAAACTAACCAGAACATGGTAAAGTTCTGTTATATATACCTGCATACCTCTATATGAATATACATACCTATCCATACATATAAGCTACTAATTTTGCTTAAAATGTGTAAGGAAGGAATCCCTGGGTGGCTTAGTGGTTTAGCGCCACCTTCAGCCCAGGGTGTGATCCTGGAGTCCCAGGATTGAGTCCCACGTTGGGCTCCCTGCACGGAGCCTGTTTCTCCTTCTGCCTGTGTCTCTACCTCTCTCTTTCTCTCTGTGTCTCTCGTGAATAAATAAATAATTCTTTAAAAATAATGTGTAAGGATATATATTTTTATGTGTATCTAAATCTCTGAAAGGATAAATAGTAAATAAATATAATATTCATCCCAGGAAAATGGGATCATTGGTTATAGGACTCTCATTTCTTATTTTCTGTACCTCTGTAATTTATCTTGTGCATTATTTCAGTTTTAAAAAATGCAAAACTTGACAAAAAGTAAAAGAAGTTTTTTGTTTGTTTATCTAATAAAGTTATATATCAAATGTAGTTTGGAAAATCTCTTATAGGAAGTAACATTTTAAACAAATATAAGTTTTTAAAAATGTGCATCCTTGTAGGTCTTGTAAAAGAATCAGGACATGGTTGATCTATTTTGGTTGCCACATGGTATGTTTTGACTGCTACTGCTGAACTGCATTTACAGTAGTCTGCACTGATTTTTTTTAAGAATTTTATTTATTAGAGAGAGAGTGTACAAGTGTGCACCCTTAATGGATTGAGCCACCCAGGTGCCCCTGCAATAATTGGTAAGAAGTCAAGACAAACTAAAGGGAGAGCCATTCTGTCCATGTGGACATGGCCACATTACCTCACATCATGACAACAAGAGGGAATTTCTATTGCTTGCTGTCCAATTTATTACAACTAATTTTCTAATTTACAAATAACATGAATTTAAGATTATGTTTATGTAGAGGTTACCTACAAAATAGACCACTGCAGAACAAATGGGATTATAAAACTTAGAAAACAGTCATTGAGTTTTGATTTACAGTCTTTATAAGCTATTTTTCTTTAAAGCCATCTCTATGAGTTTTCTGCATGGAAAAAAACCCACAAATATTTATCAAATATATATCATATCTTTTATCTATGTTAAATAATTTGATTCTTTACGACAAAATTGTACGGAGGTAATTATTCCCCATAAACTCTCTGTCCCAATTTACCACCTTATGAGGAATGTTTGTTCAGAGATTAAATCACTTCTCCAAGTTCACATTCAATAAGAAACATTGGTGGTGTTTATACAAAGGTCTATTTCATTACCCACTAAAGCTTTATAATATATATTTCTCTATTGACTTATTATTATTCTCATTTTTATCTGATTCAATTTAATTTGCTTTATGTAAAATATGGCTTCTAGTTCAAAAATATACTAAAGCACTTTCTCTTCATAATTTAGTGGGCTAATTCATGTGAAAGTTGCAAATTAATAGTACTTAAGGGCTAAATTAACTTTTTTGGATAATTTTTTGTGTGAAATATTTTAGTGTCTGGTTTTTAATGTTACCATTAAAATCAATATTTCTCTTGTCATAATTTCCCATTACAATCATATAAGATAATTGTATACATTTAGTGCTAATGGGTTATCTTATTTTGCTGCAGCTGTACAGTCTGAAATCCCCTAACATGAGTAATATTTAGTTCTACTTTAAAATGTGACTTTTAAATAAAAATGCATAGATATTTTGGTTTTGCATTTAAATATAAATACAAAATTCCTTTTAGGAACAAACTATTTATTTATAATGTTTCACGGTATACAAGTTAGTGTACAAATTTAAATTTGAGTGTACTATTTATAATTAAATGTTTTTCTATTAGAAGTTACTTTTAAAATTGTATCTTCAATTTTCATATTTAAATACATATTTTAGTTAGTGAATTGATTCATGTAATCCTACTGCTTTTAAAGTATCAAATAAATTATTCATTTTTATATTTTGTTTCCTAGATTAAATTATAAACATACTCTGGATGATGAAAAGATTTTTATTTGGTTAATATGCTACTTGAGCTCAGTGTAGCCTTTTAGTATTAGTGGAGACTATGTCTGTTTGCATAAACAGCATCTCTGAGGAGTGAAGTTCTTTGTTCTGGCTGAGAGTAGGTCTGCTTACTGGCAAAGCCAGTACCTTCTTGCCCTATTATTGACCTCGACTTTGACCTGGCTGGACCACCCTCACAGAATGGAGAGTAATAAAGTCCTCTGGCTGACTCAAGCCTGAGTTTAAGCTAAGCAGATATAATCAATCACCTAAAATTAAGTGATGTGGTTTTGTGATGTGGACATTTACTGGGGACTGAGCTGAGATCACCAAACACCATTCATTTAAGTCTTCAGGGCTGTCTCAGAGTAGGATCAAGCATATTTTAACTAGTACTTCAGGAACTATTTACCAGTTTCAGAGTGCAGAAATATGATCTCCCAGCAAGGAAGAAAGAAGGAAAGAAGAGAAGACAGGGAGGGAGGGAATGAGGGAAGGTGGGCGGGCAGAAGAAAGGAAGGAAGGAAGGAAAGAGAGAAAGGAAAAGAAAAGAGAACGAGAATTTCCAGTAACAAGGATAGACTTATTATAAAAAAGAGTTAAACAAAAGAACCAAAAACTCCTTCAGGAAATATTACCTTTCTTATTTTGTCTCAAACATTGACTGGATCAAGCTCATTATACACTTACATTTCTCAATTGATAAGCAGCATATCTTCTCTAGATAAAATACTTTGTTTTGTAAAATCAATTTTGGAATAATAGACAATAATCATGCTGTGTTTAGATCCACTTTTCAGGATGTTATTTCAAAATCTTGCCTCTTATTCCCCCTCCCCCATCTTTCTGAAGATCAAGATTCTCTTGGACTGTTTTAAATGACCCTGTCTCCTAAATTCCATTCCCACTCTGACCTTTCCCTTTTTAGCTTTACCCCTGGAATCTACCTACACATTTTTTTAACAGAAAGGAAGAAAGAAGAAAGAAAGAAAGAAAGAAAGAAAGAAAGAAAGAAAGAAAGAAAGAAAGAAAGAAAAGAAAAAGAAAAGTAAAGGAGAGAAAGAAAGAAGGAGAGAAAGAAAGAGAGGAAGGAAGGAAGGAAGGAAGGAAGGAAGGAAGGAAGGAAGGAAGGGAGGGAGGGAGGGAGGAAGGAAGGAAGGAAGGAAGGAAGGAAGGAAGGAAGGAAGGAAGGAAGGAATGCAGTCAGACAGCTAGGCAAAACTTCTTTAACAAGGCAAAGCAAAGCTGCATGAAGCACTGCAAACCACCCAGCAAGGATCACAGTTGTTTTGTGAATAGTGAGGTTTGGAACATCCTATCATATGGTTGCCCCTGATAAATGTATAGTGTAGCTTAGAGAATAAAACTGAAACAATATTAACCTGTTTCTGACTAAAGTTCCACATGCTTCACTAGCCAATGATTTAGCTGGAGACCATGTGTTAAGATATTTTAGAACCTAATGAGTTTACATGTTATTGGGATTGAATGTCCTTTTGTCTAAACGAGATGGTGAGTGCCTTTAGAGATTGTATCTTAGATGTTTTATAAAACTTCCCACAAAACCTATAGTATAGTATATTCTATGTAGTAGTCACTTGATGACTACATCAACTCATCCGAGGCTTATTCTTTTTGGACTATTACTCTCAATAGACAGCTTTAATCTTTAAAAAAAAGATTTTTATTTATTCATTCATGAAAGACACATAGAGAAAGAGGCAGAGACACAGGCAGAGGGAGAAGCAGGCTCTATGCAGGGAACCCGATGCAGGACTCGATCCCACCACTCCAGGATCATGCCCTGAGTCAAAGGCATATGCCTAACTGCTGAGTGTCCCAGGATGGTTTTAATCTTAAATAAATTCTGGATTCATATCTACACTATTTGGGAGCATTTGTAAAGCTACATTACATGGTGGATTTTAAAATTAAATATTCTACTATCTTAAGAGGATAATTTCTGGGTGCCGGTGATAGAAAATCATGATAAATTTCTCTAGGTAACACCCTTAAAAGGTGTATACTAGATAACACAAACCCTAATTCAGTAAAATCAGAAATTCAAAGCAGCAGAAAGTAGTTGGCTCTTGGTTACAAATTAATCAGAATTTTTAATCAAACCTTGTGAGATTGCTTCATGAAAAATATATTACTTCTCTGAGAAGAGAAGCTCCAGCTTGGTGGACTTAGAGTGCTTTCCTCTGGAGCCCGAGCAAAACCATCTCAGTTACCTGTTCATGTAGTTTCTGAAATAAATATGGCTATAAACAATCTCTCCAAAATCCTGAAACTTGACTTTGCATGTCACTCTGAAGTATCAGTTGGGATATACCATTTGGTTCTGCTTCCACTGGAAGTGTAACTCTTTGCCTGAGTGAGTGATCCTTTCCTTCCACGTTTCTAATTCCCTTTCCACACTGTCCCTCCCCAAGGGAGGTTAGGTTCTAGGCTAAATAAATAAAAATTTCATTCATTCATATAGAGATTGTGGATTGGTTTATACTTTTTAGAGTTCCCATAATTAAATCAAGGAGGTTATCAATATGATTAGAGTATTTAAAGGAGGACTTTTTGGCAAATGGACTTTTCCCAGATCTCTATTGGACCTATTCTAGATCCAAGTCTTCCTCTCTTCCCTAACATAGAATGAACAATTCTTTTAAATGAGACTACTGAAAACATATCAACTAATTTTATTTCAGATTTGGCATGTGGGAAGAAAAAATATTTCCAATTATTTATTGATTTAGCTTTTCCATTCATCACTAAATCCATTTTATATGCTTTATTATGCATTTAGCCTTATTTTTATTTATTTTAAAATAATATTTGGACTTTAGAGTGTATTTCATGATATAATTTAATAAACTCAAAATGTTGAACAAAATCAGAAGATCCTAATTAACTGTATGACTTTGACATGTCACATGAACTCTGAGCTTCAAGTAATCTCTTTTAAAAAATATTTTAGGGGTAAAACTAAATCTAAAAAATCATTTCAAAGCTGCTCATTTCCCTGGTCAAGAAAAAAAAACAAAAAAACAAAAAACAAAAAAAACAAAGCTGCTCATTTCCCTGGTCGAGATAAGATTCATAAAATGGAACTATGGTGGTGAAACATGAAGGATAGGCTTTAGTAATTTCAATTTTGTTTTGGCTGCTTTATCATGTCCTAATGTTAATTTCCCTCTGATTTATAGGAATTAGGCTGAGCAAAACTTTGAAAAATACACAAATCCTTCCCTTCCTGTAAATGGAACATTTGTACTGATGAAATAAATATACCTGCATATTAAATGTGATGATTTTTCTTCCACACAGCTATCAAGCCCATTTTTTTCTCGATTGGTTTTTTTCTCTTTAATGTTTAAGTAGATCATGTTGCTTTCAGGAGGATACACAGCTAAGTCAGTGTCATTTCTGGAAAATGGTGTAATATTAACTTTACTTATGCAATTGGAAATAATTTTTATTAAAGTCACTCAGCAGTTTCATTTATACACACACATACACATAATGCATGTGCCTATCTTCATGATCTGGAAGTTACTGGAATGCAATTAAGGGATAAATTTTCTCCTTTCTAAATATTAATACAAGAATACTATTTAATTTAGTCTAGACTAAAGCAGCAGCTATTAAAGGAATTGAGATATTTTCTAATTGTCTTAATAAATAAGGTCATCAAAACATGCTTAGCACTTAATATTAAGTTGGTAAACATTATTAAAAGAAGTGTGGATTTCCTCTATTCGACCTTCTTACTCCAGTTTTCAACAAAGTAATTCTCAGAATGGCACTTTAGTTTTTGTATTATTGATACTCTTTTCAAAAAAGCCCTTTCAGAAACAAAAATTAAAACAAATAAGGTATGCTCATGAAAGTTGAGAAATGTCTTCATGCAATTGCACATGCATTCACTATTTACTGAATACCTACTAAGTGCCAGGCAGTGGGCAAGATACTGAGAACACAGCAGGTGACTAAACATCTGGTGTCAGGTCTCATCAAATTTACATTTAAGGAAGGGGAGGAAACATACACAACTCTGTGAATAGGACCTTTGATAGTTGAATATAAAAATATGCTATTATCAGAATGAAATCATTCATCAGGAATTATTGGCAATTTACCCACAAATCAGGCAAATGCTGGAGAGATTCCCTTAATATTTGCTCAAAAATGCCTTGATATTTACTGTTTCAACCAGTAGTTTGCTAATTTATTTTATTTTATGTTTTAAGATTTTATTTATTTATTTGAGAGAGAGAGAGAGCACGAGAAGAGGGGAGAGAAGAGGGACGAGCAGAAGGAGAAGGACAAGCAGACTCCACGCTGAGCCTGAGGCCTGAAATGGGGCTCCATTCCATGACCCTGAGATCATGACCTGAGCCCAAATCAAGAGCTGGTTGCTCAACCTCCTGAACCACCCAGGCACCCCTAGAGGCTACTAATTTTAAACTCAAATTTTAATCTTCTTATGACAAGTGGACAGATGGATGGACAATCATCTCTCTGGCTTATCAATGCTTCATGTGCAGATTATTAATCCCTTTTAATCCCATAATTATTAATCCCTTTTAATCCCATAATTCTCCCATCCATAATTATGATTCCCATAATTCATCCCATAACTCTTTTCTAGGGATGGTGAAAAAAAGTCCCTAAGTAGTTTTATAGGGAAATAAATGAATGTACTGAATTTTGAGAAAAGCCCACAGTTAATCTGGTTCCGAAATAATTGTATTTATCACCTCCTTTGAAATAGAGATAAGACTCCTATACTTCTCGAATTGATTTGCAAATTAATTCATTAAAGTCCTTAAAGTGTCCTTAAAATTAAAATTACCATATTGATCTAGTGACAGCATTATTATAAACTAAAACCCGCCACTTTCATTAGCCTTTATGAATTTGAAATGAAACACCATTTCACTATTGAAATACAACATTTTCACTTTTAACTTGTGCTGTTTTGCCACAACTATACATTGTTACATTACTAATTGTAGGGACAGACTGCTTATAGGAGTTTAAGATACACAATATAGGGGCATCTGGGTGGCTCAGTTGGTTGAGCATCTGACTTGATTTAGACTTAGGTCATGGTTTCTGGGTCCTGGGATCAAACCCAGTGTCTGGCTCCCCTCTCAGCAAGGAATCTGCTTGTCTCCCGCTCCCTTAGCCCCTCCTCCTGTTCAGCTCTCTCTCTCTCTCTCTCTCTCTCTCTCTCATAAATAAACCTTTTTTAAAAAGATACACTATATAATATGCTTTAAATAGCATGAAGGCTAATTACCTTTGTACCTTATAAGAGCTTTGTCAAGTTTCAGAAGCACTGGAAATGCTTTATGATTGATTAATAAAAGTAACTAAACCTCATGTTCCCATACACTTTTATTGATGATCCAATGACAGCAGGCAGAAATGAAGAATAATTTGTACATTCAACAGTTGGGAAGGTTTTCCTTTACACTTTGGATAGCCAGATAAGTCACTTTCAGTAGTCTGATTCTTGAAAGTTGTAAAACTTTGTTGACCACTTTAATGTGTGCTTTTGATATGAAAATAAGTGAGTGTGTATATGCATAAAATAAATGTATAATAAATATATATTAATATTTCATCTATCCTTTTATAGCCTCAGACTTCAGTAGGATAGTCAGTTGGATTTCGGAAGGTCATGGTCATATTACAACTCCCATACAAAATTACCTAGTACAGAGGTTTATTGACTAACAAAATATGCAGAATTGTAAAATGAGTGAACTTATTCATGAGTACACATATTGTTTTTCTACTTTTTTTGCTTATTAGGTACAGATGCCTCTTTCCTCTGTATATTTCATGGGCATGTAATGTGTGTAACAAATAGTTACATATATTGTTTTCCTCACCCCTCCAAAATTTACCTACCCTTTTTCCCATTCTTCAAGGTTCTACTATCTGCTTTATAAGACTGTCCTTATTAAATTACCCAGTGTAAAAGCCAGGATGATACTGCATGAGAGTGTTCCTATTGTTTCTAGCTCTTGTGTTTGTATTGTTTAGAATAGGAAACAATGTAGAATATATCCTAAAATAAAGGAATGACTCAAGTACTGAAGAGTATAAGCAAGTCAGGAAAAGATTTTTAGGAGTTTGAAAATCTAAAATAAACATTGCAATTTAAAATTAAAGGCTTATAATATTTCTTTTTTTAAAAGATTTTATTTATTTATTCACGAGAGACACAGAGAGGGAGAGGCAGAGACACAGGCAGAGGAAGAAGCAGGCTCCATGCAGGGAGCCCGACGTGGGACTTGATGCCAGGCCTCCAGGATCACACCCTGGGCTGACGGCGGCGCTAAAGCACTGAGCCACCCCAGATGCCCAAGGCTTATAATATTTCTGACAAAAAGTGGAAAAATGTAAGAGAGCAGATGGGTTAATTCTTTCTAGTGCTCTGTCCTTTCAGAAGTGATAGAGTCACAGGTAACGATGTTTTCACTGGTGGGAAAAGAGGAAATAATAAACTAAAATACTGAATTTAAGCTGTTAGAAAAAGAACAAGGGAATTATAAAGAAAAAAGACATATCTAAAAAAAAGTGGAGCAGATATAGGGAGAAGAGAACTTAGTGTAATAAATGAATATAAACCTAAACCAATAAATATGTAGTATGATAGGCATGTAACAGATAAAAGTTCTGCAGATACAAATTTACACAAATTTATAGAGATAGAGAAACCTGTAATTAACTTAAATTTTAAAATAAATTAGATATGAGAGAAAATGTAATATTTATAACACATTGATCAATATTAGAAAATTCTCCACAATTTTGAAAGTTACATGCTGATAAATTTTAAAACTTCAATAATTGTATAAAAATAAATGTATTCCATTGTTGCCATAGAAGTAGAAAAGCTGGAAAAATGCATCTGCAATTATTTCTAAATGGGGTCACTTGTGAAGTTAAAAAAACAGGTAATTGCAATGCTTAAAATTTTTCCAGCCAGTAGGAAATAAAACTAACTCTGATTCATTTAACTGAGCATATATTGCCTTAAGCATACAAAAGCTCTAAGATAGCTATACACATATCTAGTCTATATCTATATATGTATGTACATATGCTAATGTATATATGTATATATATATGTGTTCTCTAAATTATGATATAGAAAATAATAATTAAAATACTTCTAATGGTATCTGAATGCTTAAAAAAATTATTTGCCAAGATTCAGAAAACAAATTCTAGATTTTTTTTTTAAGATTTTATTTATTTATTCATGAGAGACACAGAGAGAGAGGCAGAGACATAGGCAGAGGGAGAAGCAGGCTCCATGCAGGGAGTCTGACATGGGACTCGATCCTGGGTCTCCAGGATCACAGCTCAGGCTGAAGGTGGTATTAAACTGCTGAGCCACTAGGACTGCCCCAATTCTAGATTTTTAAGGATGGTTTGCTACCTGGAAATATGGTAATCCAGAAAAAAAATATGTGAGATACTATGTTATCATCTTATAAGATTTCTAAAGGACCATTAATATTAAATCCAATTATTCCTATTTTTTGATGGAAAGTATTTCAAATTTATTTACTTTCAACATTTTATTTAATAGTAAGCCTTGAGTATTGGTTTATTAGCTGTGACCCATGACTGAATGTCATGACATCTACAAACTGGCTGTTAAAAATAAAAACCAAAGACCGAATTCTTTTTTTCTTAATACATTACTTGTTTGCTTAAAAAATTACCTTTTAAAAACAATTCATGTCACATTATACAAATAAAGTTTTACTGTTTCCTTTCTGAGAAATATAAGATGGCATTAGACTCATTGTATATAGCCAGGAAACATGCAACCACTGTCTTTGTTTTGATATTTAGAATACTTTTCTACTGTAAGATTCAAAGAAAGCATACCTTACCAATAATTATCAACTTCTAGTATTTATTTATTTAATTTTTTAAGTTTTAATTGAATTTATTTATTTATTTATTTATTTATTTATTTATTTATTTATTTATATTGAAATTCAATTAGCCAACATACAGTATAGTTTCAGGTATAGTTTTTTAATTCATTAGTTGTGTATAACACCCTATCCTCATCACATCACATGCCCTCCCTCTGTCCATCACCCAGTTACCCCATCTCTTTACCCACCTCTGCTCCAGCAACCCTCAGTTTGTTTCCCAGAATTAAGAGTCTCTCATGGTTTGTCACCCTCTCTCATTTTTTTCCCATTGTTTCTCATCCTTCCCTATGGTCCTCTGCACTATTTCTTATATTTCACATATGAATGAGTCACCAAACTTAAGTTGGAAAATGTCAAAGAAAAGATAAGATTGTCCTTAAATTGCATTACTACACACAAATGAACCAAAATCTTGGTGATGCTTATAAGGCAAATAACATTTGGAAATTCAGAAGAAAGAATGTTTTAGCTGTGTCCATGACAAAATGTGGATTATTTATGTGGAAGAGAAGACTTTACTAATAGAGACTGAAATGGGATTTATTCCATTATAAGGCTCTTGTCCTAGAGTTTTGTTGCAAGGTGGCTTATTCAGTAATTTAGCAAAAGCAGTATTTCATGATTGAAAAACCATTCCAGGTTCCCTTGAAACAATTTCTCTGGTTTGCTACTTAAAACAAGGTGAGTTCTATCAGTTATCTAACAGTATATAAAAAATCATCCATAATTTTGTGACTTGAATTTTCTAACATTTGTTGCTTGTGGATGTATAAGACAACTAGGTGGTTGTACTGATCTGGGCTGAACTAAGCTCGTCTCAGCTGGGCTTTTTCATGTGTCTATTGCCTAGTGGCAGCTCAGTTAGTACTTGGATAGTCCAAGATGGCCTTACTTATACATATCTGGAAGCAGTCCAGCTGCTGGCTGGGGTGATGGGGTAACTGAGCCACAGATCTCTCATGATCCAGCAGGCTAGCCAGGACTCATGCACATAGCTGTAACAGGATTTGAAGAGGAAAAGCAAAGGTCCTAATGGACAAATGCTTTTCAAACCTCTGATTGCTTAGCTAATCTCTTTGGCCAAAACAAGTCTCATGGCTAATCCTGATTCAGGGAATGCAAAAATAGATTTTGTTTCTTTCTGGAAGTGGGGAGAATTATGGATATTTTAATAATCAGCAATAATACCAAAGAAATACCTCTGCCAAATGGCACCATCTACTTCTAGCATTTCCAACATTCTTTCATATTTCAAAGTAGAAAGGTTATGGAGTAATTGATTGCAATTCCAATTCTAATCAGCAATAGCTATTTCTCTGTTTGGCCAGCTCATCATTCATTTTCTTTGATTGTATATATGCTAGGTTAACCAAATAAGAATTTCAATTTTTACAATTATTTTATATCAACAGCAGATTATTTTCTTCACAAAAATAAGCATAAAATTACTTTAATTAAATGTGAGACTTTTTTCAGAACAAAGAAGTCATTCTTCAATAGGAAGAAATTATTTAGATTGGCTTACTTGGAGGATATTTTTGACTATACAGGAGAGACACATTTCAAGACCTTATAATTAACATTATAGACATTACTAATAAACTACAAATTATTTTGGAAAAGCTTCTTCTCTTGAACTTTCTATGCAGAATAAAGTATTTCTGATATAGTAAAACATTATCAATTTATTGGCAAACAGAAATGTCATATAAGTAGAAACATTACAAAATTTTGAAGTTTACTTCTGCTCAATCTTGAGTCATGAATTTGAATTCTATTTCCTGTGACATGTCAGTGTGGTGGAACTTATCAATGGTTTTTGTAACCCATTTGAGGCAAAGGAAATATTTAACTCAAAGACTCTTGGAGAAATGCAATTGGGTAAAACCCAGACATTCTTCATTTTGTGGATTCTATATCCCTTCCTTATTGATATCACCCCATCCCTAACAGGCTAGAATCCGGTGATCTGCCTTCTGAAGCACAGGGATAGGCACTTCTACTCAGGTTTCCCAGTAGGAGTACTACTTCCTCTCAGAGACAGTCATCAGTCTAGGGTGACTATGTGGCTTGGGAATATAGCAAGAGAATGTCAGAGCCCAGAGGTCCCACAAAAGCTAGAAACTAACTTCATTTAAATATTGGTTCCAGCTATGGATTGCAGTTCATCCCTTTACACTTTTTAGCTGTGTGAACTATAAATTATTATTTTTTAATTTTAAACTACATTGAGTTGGATATAACATAGTTTTTAAGTAAAACCATTGTTTTCCTGAATTAGAGTTCTTAGCACTTATTGCCATCAAACTTGTAACAAAGATAATAAATAAACTTATTATTTTCATATCGAAGAACTTTGAGAATTTTTTAATTTTGTCATCAAAAGTTTTAGAACTTTGATTTTTAGCAACAGTAAAAATATTTTAAAATAATTAAAATTCCAAGCTATAAAACACAAGTAGAAAACAGAAGTGCGTATTTACCAAACCATTTTTGGCAGATATGATACAGTCTATTTAAAAGAATGGTAAATATATTGGGTAATTCAAAACTGAACACCTCTATATGAATTATCAAAATAAAAATAAAGATATAAACAATACCTGTTACAATCCAAGTTGTAGCTAAATTATATAAATAACCAAATAAAATACATAACTAAAAAGATGTAAAAAATAAAAATCACAAAAAAATAAAAATAAAAATAAAAATCACTAAGAACCTGGGCCCCTGGGTAGCTCGGTTAGTTAAGCATATGACTCTTGGTTTTGGCTCAGGTCATGATCTCAGAGTCCTGGGATCCGCGTTCAGCAGGATATCTGTTTGAAGATTCTCTCTCCATCTGCCCCTCCCCTGACAGACTCTCTCAAATAAATTTTTAAAAATCCATAAAAAAATTACTAAGAGCCCAGATCAGTAAATTATTAACACATCCATTTTACACAAGAGAAAGAAATGCAACTAGTAACAACAATAAAAAGTCCAAAATAGTATAATCTTCATTAGTCATCAAGGGAAGGTAATAAAAGGAATCACTATATTTCACCCACCCACTAGATTTCATAAAATCTTTTTGTTAAAGATTTTATTTATTTATTCATGAGAGACAGAGAGAGAGAGAGAGAGAGAGAGGCAGAGACACAGGCAGAGGGAGAAACAGGCTCTACGCAGGGAGCCTGATGTGGGACTCAATCCAGGGACTCCAGGATCATGCGCTGGGCTGAAGGCAGATGCTTAACTGCTGAGCCACCCAGGCTGCCCCAATAAATAAAATCTTAAAAAAATGGTTTATATTCCTCAGTCTGGTAATTTTATTTCAGAGAACTGAGCTAAGGTAAAAAACTGAAAGAAAGTTAGATTTGGCACAATAATGTTTATAGCAGTATTTCTCTTGAAAAAAAAAACATAATGGGCAACATTAAAGTCAATGATAAAGCAAATTATAAGTGTCTGTATGATAGGATATTATAAAGCCGTAAGTATATGTCTAAAGAAGTAAATATTAAACTAAAAATTGAAACAAACATTTAATGTTTTACCAATTTAATAATTTGAATTTTAAAACTAAATGAAGCTCACAGAAGTTGAAACATTAAATTTCTAATGGTGACTTTCTCAGAATTTTGGAATTGTGGTAAAAGTTATGTTCTTTTCTGAAATTTTCTGTGTCTGCTATACACTGTGTAAGAACAGGTACTGCTTTATGGTGGTGTATTATAATTTGTTAATACTATATTATAACTTTTTGGAGTACACTCATAAATAGGGACATAAAATGTTATTCAAAGAACTCTTTGTTTCAACTATTACAATCCATACTTTTAAACCACTATTTTTGCTTTCATATTCTGAATTTCTTAGTTCCAGCTCTAACAGAGTGTCCTTTAGAGTGCAAGTGACAATCTGTCAATATTAGTTAGTCGAGCTTCAACTTTTGCATCACCTTTTTCCAGTTTTTGATAAGCTATCACTTGGAACAGCAGGAATTTACAGGGACAACCAAAGGTGGTCAATTTATATTATTGGTTATTTGTTCTCTTGAACCTGTTTTAAAAAAATCAAACATTACGAAGGCAACCCAACATAAACCTCTCTCTGTTGCTCTTGATGCTACATTAAAAGGAAAGAAAAACCAGGAGAAGCATACAGTGCTCAATCAGAATAAATAATTCATTCAGAAAGGATGCTATGTTATGCACTGAATGTCACTATAAATGTAGGTACCTGGACAAGCAATATAGTCTATGACAGTAGAAAATACACCACATTGCTTCCAAATGGGTGGTAACCATGCTCTCTAGTAAAATAAATATCTGTGGCAAATGACACATACCTATTTAATGACACTTTGAGTTCACGTGAAGTTTGGCAGTGTAATAAAAGTCTTATCTCTTGCTTTCACTGTTATTGCACAGATTTAAACTGCTGTCTCAGAGGCAGTTTTACTATCTTTTTCAATCTACCCCATAAAAGTGAGACTTGATTTGCTTAGCATGAGAACAGATCAATAAAAGCTAAGTTATACAGCGGATTAGATCACTAACTTGGAGATCAAAGATGTTAAATACAACTTGTATAGAAAAAGTAGATCAAAAGTTGAGCCCAGACACACGGTACATATTTGCGGAACTCACAATAACCCTTACTCTATACCAACAATTTACCTTAAGTCTTGTCATGGTCACTTTATGTTGCAGTAGTTTACACATAGCTGACAACATTTTAAATATACATAATATATGCACATTTTAAAGCATTATTTTGCACTAAATTTCTGAACTATTCCTCTAAAACAAAAGATGGAAGAAAACAGGGTATTCATCAGAGCACAGAAAAATTTATTTTATAAATACCTTATTGATACCATTAACTTTTTAAGTTAGATTTTGTTACTGAAAACACAATAACAATTTCTAGGAATGTGAGTCATTACTATTATTTTTACCTTCTAATTTTCATTTTATAGTAAATCTGTACAAAATTTTTGTTGAAATAAAGAAATCTGATCTGTAACTCATAGTCACAATTTTGTGCAATTGCTCTATCAAGTACTTGTTTAAATAATTTAAGAAGTCAAAAATTGTATATTACCTTGCCATTCTTTCCCCACCACATTTGACCCCATTAAGAATATGTATAGGTTCAAGGGTGATAGATTCCCATCCAGGCTTTTTACCACACACAGGGGGAAACAAATAAAAAATATCCATAAAACAGGACAAAACAATCATCATCTCCACTACAACAGAATCCTCAAATTAGAGTCTCCCAATGTGAAAGGATAATGTTATTAAACATTTCCACCATGGCATATTATTCATAGCCCATTAGACCAAACTCTGTTACCTCATGTCATTCATGTAAAACCTCATAGTTTATCTTCAACTGCTGCTTACTGTTCCCTGATTCCATCTTCTCTTGAGACTCACATGCAACTTGCATCCTGCAGTTTATGGGTGAAAGAGGCCTGACTGCCCCGGAAAAGTCACCTGCTTCTTGTCCATACATTGTCAAATTCCCCACTGCCTTTTAAATACTCGTTCAGCATCCTGATGTGCTGTGTTCGGTTTCTCTAAGATCTGTTCTCAAGATACAAGAAATACTGACACTGAAATACAAAGAAGCAAAGATGAAAACAAATATTTTCCAATCACATGGCCCCCATCTAGTGATTCTTAACATATTAGTATATTTTGTTTTGTACTTTGTTTTCATAAATACTTTCTTTTCAAAGAAATGATGTACTTTTCACATGTAACTGAAATGGTAAGATATTTAACATAGATCATATATATTACACACATATATGAAAAATTGTTTACACATGTTAAACATGCACGAGTGCTTTAACATTTTCAAATGTATACTGTTCTTTTTAAAAATATATTGTAAAGAAGATAGTAAATCATCACAAATATTCATGACCCACTTGAAAGCTTTTTTTTGCAAACATTGCCAAATTATGTCAAGAATATTTAGAGCCATGTTAGTTCCTAGTGAAATAATTATTATTAATAAAAAATTATTCTTCTGAAATGTGAAAACATTATATAGTGGTTTCAGAAAAATGTGAGAATGACAAATTTTAAAAATAAATGAAAAGTGAAGAATTTTTTAAAATGGTAAAACTTTAAATTGCATGAGTCAACTGATTTGCAGCTCTTTAATCCTATGTTGGTGTTTGGAAATTGGAAATTTGATAGTTAATCACATTTGTCTAGTAGAGAATATAAAGAAAATCTGATACCAGTGCATTAGGACTTGACTATTTTAATTTTACGTATTAACCAACTATCAGCAGTTTTCACTAGCATTAACTTTTTAAAAAATACTTCAGATATTTTATGTACATTATATAGGTGTTTTTATGTGAATCATAATCTAACTTGTGTTGTTGCCTTTTGCACATAGATTTCATAAGTTCTTGGAAAAAGTCACCCAAAAATGTGAGGAAATTATTATTGTGATGATTATTAAACATAAAAAAGCTCCATGTTTTTGTTTAGTTCTCTCTTAAAGAAATTTGATCTTAAAATTATCATCAGATGGTTTTAGTTGTTTGTAATGTACATTTTGACTTTTAATGCTTGCATTAAAATCTAAGGTCCACCAAATACTCATTTTTTTTTTCAATAAAATCAATCTATTTACTGATGAGGAGACCCATCTTTAAGAAAAGGAAACACAACACAGAGGGAAAAAACACCCAAGATAATCTTTTTTCTCTTATGTGAACCAGGTGTAAGTGGCTGGTCTTGGAATAGACTCTGACAAGCAGTGGTCATGATGCCAAATTGTGGTAGTTTCACACAAAAAAAATTTAAGTAAATGTTACTATAAAGATAGTGTGTGAAATTTTAAGAACTGTGAATTATTTTTTTCATTTTTAAAAAAATCTCAAACTTCTTGTAAAGCAAAGACTTTTTTACTTTAAATAGTCAAAATCCAGGGCAGCCCGGGTGGCTCAGCGGCTTAGCGCTGCCTTCAGCCCAGGGCGTGATCCTGGAGACTTGGGATGAGTCCCACATCATGCTCCTTGCATGGAGCCTGCGTCTCTCTCTCTGCCTGTCTCTTTCTCTCTTTCTCTCTCTTTCTGTGTGTGTCTCTCATGAATAAATAAATAAAATCTTTTAAAAAATAAATAGTCAAATTCCTTTTTCCTTCCTCACATTTATATTTTTTTATCTTTCTTACAACCATAATTGAATTTGTTATTATCCATAAAAAAAGGCAATTTCATGGTATAACTCATTTTTTTCCTCCTTGTATGTGTCCTAATCATCCTGACTTGATTTACTTAATATTTTGAGGAAAAAGCTGTAATTAACTACATATGTAGATGTATTATTTTTATGATAACTACTTTCTGAGTTAGAGATGTTAGTCCTTTCTTTGTAACTAATGATTGGCATGGACATGATGAATGTATTTCCTGGGCATAATCTATCCTTCTGAATCTAAAGATGTTTCAGAGTGGTATAGAGGGTGGTCATCCTTATGTGACTGCAGAAGGGAACAAATTTCACAAAAGGATTGATTGTTAAGAATGAAGTTGTCTGGAATAAAGGCAATATGCAAAGATTGCCAAAGACATTGCTTTATCAGAAAGATCAGAGTTAAATTCTGGTTTTGCCTTTCTGAATCTTCGTTGCAAACAATGCATGTCAAGTAATTTTGAAAATTTCCTTCAGTATGGAATTGGATTCAGAAAAATAAATGACATGAATCCATTATATTAGGAATATTACAATATTTACGTTAAGGACAAATGAAAAGTGGGAATTAAGCAGCTAAAATAATTCAGGAGGAAAAACATTTTTGCTTCATCTGGTGTTTCATAGCATCATCTGGATTTGTATTATATTTTCTTTCTCTTTCCTCTTATTTTGATCTAATTTTAGTTATATGTTAACTTTAATTACTATGATGCTAGAGAATGAAGAATACAAGAGTATATAAAATCTCTTCCTCTAGAAACTTTAAATCTTAACCCTGAAAGAAAACCTTACCATATTTTCCCCCTTAAACAGATTAGATAAGGATACTATGCAATCTGAATTTGAAGGACTCATATTTAAAGTCTTTAAATAAGGGCAGCCCGGGTGGCTCAGCAGTTTAGCGCCGCCTTCAGCCCAAGGCCTGAGACTGGACACCTGGGACCGAGTCCCACATCGGGTTCCCTGCACGGAGCCTGCTTCTCTCTCTCTGACTGTGTCTCTGCCTCTCTCTCTCTCTTTCTTTTTCTCTCTCTCTCTCTTTCTCTCTGTCTCTCATGAAGAAATAAATAAAATCTTTAAAAAAATAAAATAAAATTCTTAAATAAAATTACTATTTAATTTGTAAGCTATGCATTTCAACACATGTTGTAGATCTTATCCATTCTTAATTATATCTCCATACCAACATGGGATAAACATTTGTGTCTGTAGGTAGATAAGTGGCCGAGAATCAAAGATGGAAAAATTAAGTAATTACATTTTTTTTAAGTTTTGGGTAAGTAGAATAATATTCCAGATCACAAAACAAAATAATGGCCAGAAAGAATAATCTGGTTTTGTTTTGTTTTTTGACATGGCTTGCTATTTCACACTTATAATATATCCAATTATTTCAATTTTATCTTTGTTCATAATTGGCCAATAGAACAATGTACCATACTTTATTCAGATAGCTTTGACTGCTGGGTACAAACATAATGTTAGGTAAAATTTCCTGCTCCGATTGTGTTTTATTTTATTTTTTAAAGGATTTTATTTATTCATGAAAGACACAGAGAGAATGGCAGGGAGATGATGTGAGACTCCCCTGCAGGGAGACTCCATCCCAGGACCCCAGGATTAAGACCTGAGCAAAGGCAGTCGCTCAACCACTAAATCACCCAGGTGCCCCTCCTGCTCTGATTTTAAAGGTATATTTATTTAGTGGAAGATTCCTAACATAAAGAATATGTCAAATGAATAGGCTCATTAATATTTTATTAATTGTCCATATTTACTGTTCATATTTTTTGAAAAAAAACTTTAAGGAACATGTAATTTATCTTAAATTATGAAAAATTTTTGACAAATTATTTTTGTAATAAAAAACATGAAACAATAAGAAATCATAAATATATTAACATAGCATGTCTTAATTTAGAATAAATGTTTACTTAGTCAATCATGATTACCACTCCAGATATGGAGTCCTCTGGCAGATATGAACACATTTCAACTCATAGCCATATATGTTTTTGTTCCTTAATGAGTCTTAGGTTTTTCATATTCAGATTTCTGAGGGTTAAGAATCTAGAGCTTAAGTCTAGAGTGTAAGTCTAAGAGAAACCTTAGGTAAAGCAAATATCCTTGAAATGCATAAAGAAAGATGGAAGAAAGAAAGTCTGGACTTTCAATATGTTTTTGGGCACTCTGTAAGAAGGAAGGGAGGTACAAAGTTGTCATAGGCAAGTTAAAACCATTGGTTTGATGAAATAGGTTTTAGAAATGAGGACTCCCCATGATTGTGTCTGACTCTCTCACTGCATCCCAAACATTTAAATTATCTGCATACTTGGAACCCGAGAGGAAATGAGAATCAAGACAAGCAGAAGGAAACATGCCAAATAATTAGAAATGCACTGATGATTTTTACAGAGAATCATTCAGAAAAAAAATTTAAAAAATGAATATCCCTTCTAACAGTATTATCTAAAATAAAGCCAACACATCCAGAGGGGCTTGTTGAAACATAGAGCTGAAGATCCTGAAGAAGAAACAAGAGGTGATGTTACTACTGCACTGGTTAGTCCTAATATCAGAGTGGCATGGTTAAAGTGTGGCTGTCTTTATTTATATGAACATAAAAATATGGCTTAAATTTTTTTCCTCTTCTTTCAATTCCCATAACTATTTTTCTCATAATGTTGCAAATTATTAACCACAATTTATTTATTACAATTTTATCTGGGAAACTGATGAAGGAATGAGATGGCAGTAGGCAGGTAAGTAGCAATAAAAGGTGTTTTTACAATAATTTAAACTTAAGTGTACCCATGTATTTGAGACTCTATAGCATTTGTATATAATTGTTAGAAAAAGTAAGAAAAGGAAGGCCAGTGGAATTTGCATGTTTTCTTTTATGTGAGATCCTTAAATGTGTAACTTTTACAATGAATTTTAGCATAATTGATTTTAGCTTTTGACATCACCTCCAAGACAATATCCGCAAACGTCTTTCAAGAGGTAGCATACCCTGTTTACTTGGTTTATAGTTCCACATTGTGGTGTTTACTTTAGACTTTTGTTTCATTTTGTTTTTTACTTTTTGTGTAGTTGCTTCATTTCACCTGTATGGTCTGTTTATTACTGGTCGGTCTTTGCAACACTCTTCCTATCTATTTGCTATTGTAACTATCATATTGTATAGGCTAACTGCTACAATAAATAACTCAAATCTCACATTTATAAATAAAGGTGGATTTCTCACACTCATTACAGTCAGGGAAGTCAGAGGGAGTGGGGCAATGGAAGTGGCAGGGGGTTCATTTTTCACATCAGAAAGTCACACAGAAACTCACCTCTTGCCGTCTGGTATCTCTGCCATCTTCTGAACTGTCATGGCTCTTCTCTGAATCTTTTGCCTCAGGATGAGAGTAAGAAGAAGGAGAAATGATTTTAACCATCTCAGGCAGGAAGTGATACAAATCACTGCTGCCTAAACCCATTCAGGAAAACTAGTCACTTGGCTCTTCTTGGATGTCAGGGAGTCTGGGAAATGTAGTCTGGCCACATGCCCAGAGAAGTCTTAGATGCAGAATCTGCTGAAGCGATCACCCTAATATTTTATTTTTCTTGTGGCCTTTGAATATTCCTTAATATGTACATCATATATTATGAAATTGCCCAATTTATGTGTCTTTGGGAAATTATAAATAAATACGATTGTTCAAGTTCATTTAAACTTTACCCTTGATCTTCTATAGATTATTATAATATCCTTTAACAATGATTATGAAAGTTAAGATTCCATTCAATTTGTAATTATCTCCCCAAATCCATGTTTTTTGCCACAAGCAGTATTATCCAGAGACTTACTTTTTCAGTAATAATTTCATCCCTTAAATTTCATATATGTATTACATGATATCTTACTCTTTTTTGAAAAGGAGAATGAATAATAAAATTATTATTTTTTAAAGAGACTGTCCTTAGAATTCTTAATTATGCCTTTAAAAAGAGTCAAGATATTCTCCTTAATCTTCTATCTTTTCATAAAAAAAATAAAATCACTTAAAATTGGAAAGTGATTTCTTTATTCCCTATGCGGGGAATAAAAATCACAGATCAAAAACGATGAGAGAGCTCACATTTCCTAATATGAGTTGCTTTTAACCTAATGCAGCTCTTCTACATTTAGGCCAAGAATGTGGGCTACAGCTTCATTACACAAAAAGTCAAATTAAACTAGAGAAAAAAAGTGAATGCCTATCAGGAGTTTGTAGGTTCAGATTTGAATCCAGCTTACAATAAAAAGTAGATCATGTTCAACAGAAATCAGAGTAGGTAGAAAGAAACATGTACTCACTAATGATGGTGTGAAAATCTTGGGTTTTCTTGGGAAAAAAAAAGTAAGAGATCTTGAAAAGATTTTTGATTACATGATAAAAACCAAAATAACAAACCTAATAATTAACAGCCAATTTTATTTAATTTTTAAAACAATCATATATCAAAAGATTATTTTGAATAAACAAAAGTTGACAGAGAAAGATAAGGAAAAATAATAATGCAGCCTGTGTTAAAATTAAAATATGAGTGAATGAAACAAATGCCTACAAAGCCAACTTTTTGTAAGTGAATTCATAAATGTAGCCATGGGATATTAAACTAATTGCTGTCAGTGTTAAGTTTATACTAAATGTGATATTTTCTAAAAGTAGGAAATTTAGTTACCTAATTAGGAATGACAGCTAGAGACTGAACTAATTGAACAGCAACTCCGTAAGCAATTTACCTCATTAAAGGTTTGTGGGTTTTATATCTGCAACAAAATTATTCAGTACCTATTTTAAATAATAAAGGATGAAAATCAAGTCTAATTGGCGTTTTAATAGAAAGCATATCAATTAAAATTATCTACAAAGAAAGACTCCTCCAAAAACAATTACTGTTTGAAGTTGAGCGGATCTATTTATTGTCAACTTGAAAGAACAAAATGGAACTGAGTTTGATAGCAACATAAGGTGTGGGAAATTCAGCATAGGCCCTCAATCTTCATTAGCTAATTACACAGAACATTTGGATTAATTAACTGGTATTGTTATCAATGTTATGACTAATTTATTTCATTAATTTTAGAAGCTAATACTTTTGCCATGTACTGCATTATTTTCCAAACCTTTCCTATAGGTTTATTCCATGGAATGAAAAAATGCATTAGATTTAGAATTAAATAATCTAATTCAAAATCATGGTTCTGCTTATTAGTTGTGTGACTTTAAGAAATTCCTTTTCTGATCCTGGGTTGTGCTCATGCATTAAAGCAAGAATATTAATAATGCTTATAGGTTTATGAAAATTCAAAGAGATAATGTATTTGGAAGAGTTTACATAGCATTTGACCCCCAGTAAGTTATCTGTAAAGGTAAACTGTTTCGGCTTTTTCTTTTTATTGTTATTATTACTCTTATTATTGCTGTGTTCTCAGGTCCCTCTAGTTGTTTGAAAGTATAAAGTTAGTAAGCAAGATTACTATTCAATTTAGCATGAAAAGAAGCCAGATTGTGAATGCAAAATAAAAACGAAAATGTTAAAATATTACTAGTTGTACTGAGACACTGGATTCTGATCTCACCTTTCTGATTGATTTCATCATAGACCAAAACTCAGTTTCAATATGTAAGCTATTATTTAAGACATGTATGGAAAAGGCATTATGGAATCTTTAATATCTTTTCATCTTTGCTACACCTGAGAAATTGTCTTACCTCCACTGTTTTCTATTTCTCATCCTTTGAATTGCCAAGATCGTGATGAAAATCCACTCTTTTTTGGTGAGTTTTATTAAATTTCAATGATATCATGAAAATGTAGTAGTTTTCATAAAGTTTATTTCCCCCAGCTCATGCATTTTTCCTTTCTTACTTTTTCAATTTGGCCTAATTTGATGAAAGTTTAGATACTGTATTAGTCCAGTATGTGTGCACAGTGGTTCCTCCCCAAATGTCATAGATAGCCACCAACTCCATGGTTTAAGTTGGAAGACTTATAGATTTCCTATAACATTGAAATCCCACTTCCATTGCTAGATAATGTGACATAATCCAGGAGATTCCTGTAGTATTTGTAGCTGAGAGAGGTAGACATCGGTTTCTTACCACTTACTTCTTTGCTTGAATTAGTCTGGAGGAAACTTTGAAAGTTATATTGGGAATTGAAAATAGTAAATAGAGAACACCTTTGGTGATGACAATATAGAGAAATGATAAAGTCAAAAAAGTAACTATGAGTGGACATAGAATCAAAAAGCTAAGTTGGATCACTTCATATTGCAAAGGAGAAATCATTTTTTCAGGACATGGGATCATGATTTAGTAATTTTGAGACTTATACTGTTGGCCCATATACTCTTAAATGTATCATCCATCTTTACTATTTGGGAGCTTCTTTATAGAGAAAACATTAATTTATTTGCTAGTTCTTCAAACAGTTATTGAATGCAGACCATGTATCTGTTATAGTCAGCCTCCAGCAGAGAGTTCAGTCAGGCTCTTGGGAGGTGTAGTGACTTAGCCATTTCCTAAATATGTTTCAGGCAATGAAGGAAGCCATGGGATCTAGAGGGGACTATATTAATTCATACAAGACACTTGTGGCTTTGCCTCACTACCTCTAACAATAGAAATAAGCCTACCTCACACAATAAATCTAAATGTGATTATTAGTGATAATGGTTTGAGGAAGTACTTTCTGAAACTGTAACAAAGAAACTGAGAGTTCAGGAAGTACTAGAAAGAAATGTGTTCAGCATTCAATAAAGACCAGTGGTACAAGGTTCCACCAAACAGTTCATTCTCCTCCATTAACCTCAGGGGATAACCTATAGCTGCAGTCTCCTGTATTAGCTTGCTAGGGATGTCAAAACAAATACCACAGACTCAGTGGCTTAAACAATAGAGACTTATTTTCTCACAAATGTGGAGACTATAAATCTGGAATCAAAGTGTCAGCAGGTTTGTTTTTTTCTCCCAGGCCTCTTTCCTTGGCTTGTGGATTGCTGTCTTCTGCCTCTATCTTCAGATCATCTTCCTTCTATGTGTGTCTGTGTCCTAATATCTTCTTGTAAGGACAGAATCATATTGCATGAGGCTCCACTCATATGACCCCATTTTAACTTAACCACCTCTTTAAAGGCCCTGTCTTCATATACAGTCACATTCCGAGGTTCTGGGATGAAGGTTTCAACATATGAATTTGGAAGGATACATTTCAGTCTGCAAGAGAGAGAGTGAAATCTTTTGATTTTTCCCTTATATATTTTTTCAAATATCCAAAAGAAAGATTTCTCTCATCTCAAACCTTTTACTTTTGTCTGCAGTATAAAATAATAAAATAGTAAAAACCAACCTTTTAAAAAAATCTATATGTCATGGCCCTCTTCCTCAGTTATTGGGGGGTGATTATTAGGTAATGTGGTAAGAGAGGTGACATATTACCAGAGGTAGAAAGAGAGTTATTCCTTTCTTCATCTGGAGCAACCTAATTCTGTCAACGGAGCCATATAGATTGGCAAAATATGAGAGTGCATGTGAATCAAATAAGAAAATCAATGCAATTTTTTTTTATCCTGAGTATGGCTTCGACTATTAATGTTTCAGAAATATATTATTTGCCTTTTCATCAATTCACACTTGTCTTTGTCCCTGAATAATTTATACATATAAAAGGATAAGAGTGTAGCTATTTTCCTAAAGCTGTGTTGTCCAAGTGTGTACCACAGGTACAAAATGTTTCCTTTTTTCTCCTCCTGTTGTTTCAACGCTACTTAATGACTAAAAACTGAATACCAAGGACAATCATGAGCACTTAAGGCCCAATTCATAAAAAAATGATGCAAGCCATTTATGCACAAATGTTGCTACTTTCATATGGAAACAAGGTACATAAAGAATTCTCTTTTGTGATTCATAAAACCTCTTTAAGGTAATTTTGTTGCTCAGTTTTGTACCTCAGGAGAGCAAAACTCCAAAAGAGAGAAGTAGGAAAGAAAAGAAAATCTACAGATATACTTATGGTCCTATTTGCATAAAAAAACACAGCAAGCCTTTTATGCAATATTAATTAAACATATATTAGACAGTGGTGTGTGGATTGTATAGTCATTACCCACTTTAGTCAAGAATATAAAATATCTGTGCATATATCCAAGAATATAAAATAGAAAATATTTTAAAACATACACAAGTCTCTTTCTCTCTGTCTTTCCCTCTCATTCAGACAGGCCCAGAACCTTTATCGTTCTGGGCCAATTTGCCTACATATACTCCAAAAGGATAAAGTGGTGATATAAATATTCAGAGTCTATGTCCAGTCTTTTTATTGTCTACCCTGGAAAGTTAGAGGCAGAAGAAAAACCCCCCTAATTTGCTTAGAATATGTCTAAGTACAAAGGTTATTGAATCTGCTGTTTGCTTTCTATGCATGCTAACACCTTGAATGCATTCAAGAAGATTAGAAACTGAAGTGATATGCCCGACAGAAAGGATTTTCCATGTCAGGCATGAATATATTATTACTACCATGACTAGACTCAATATTATTATTTAATAGCCTGAAAAAAAAAGGTCAACAAAATTCCAATCTCTTAAAATTTGAAATAAATGAGAACATTTTATGAGTCTACTCATTGTGGCCAGTGACACCATTTACTGACATTTCGACTCAACGTTCTTCACAGCTCTAGAAGATTTATTTATTTTTATTTATGATAGACACAGAGAGAAAGAGAGAGGCAGAGACACAGGAGGAGGAAGAAGCAGGCTCCATGCCGAGAGCCCGACGTGAGACTCGATCCCGGGACTCCAGAATCACGCCCTGGGCGAAAGGCATGCGCCAAACTGCTGAGCCACCCAGGGATCCCCTCACAGCTCTAGAATAACAAAATACACACCTTGTCCTGTGGCAATTGTATAAATGAAAATTACGAGGAATACTTGAAAACCATAGAGGAAATGCAATATATTTTATGCATCATGTGGCTTCTCCACCCATGTTCCAACTACCCAAATATTCACTTCCAGATCCATTGTCTTCCTGCTATAGTCCTATTTTTATGCCCAAGGAGGCTAATCTTGATGGTTAGCTTCTAGTTAGGTTTAGCCAATGGGAGACACTGGCAAACAGAGAGGGTGGTACTCCTTAATGGCTCAACACTTACCAGGCTCTGGGAATTTCCGGTGGCTCCTTAGCCCTAGAGAGAGGGTAGCTTCTTTCTGCAGCCAACCTGAGTGCCTCCTAGTCTCTTCTTGACTCCCTCAATGTTGGCACGTGTGTAGATGCTCCTTTCCTAAATTTGTTTGTGGGAGTAAATTCTGGAGGAATTCTGTGTTGTGGGATTTAACTGATAGACATCCAGAATGTTATGTTTCTAACTGACTTCTATTTCTGTATGACTACTATGTAATTAGTCTATAATCGCCCTATTGTTTTAACTTTGTATGGCTTATGCTAGCAGTTTCAGGTTGAGCCTATCAGAAACCCTGATTCTACAGCACACAATTGTACACTATGTAGGTTAGAGTCTACCCATCTCTGGGTAAGCAATTAGTAGAGATTGATTATGATATTGTTCAATGTATTATACTTGACAATTCAATTAAACATCAATTTATTCAATTAACAAAACCTTATTGATTGACTGCATCTGTAAAGCATTTTATAAGATAATAGATGAATAAGATACTTAGAGATCTAGTATCAATACTATTACTAATAATAGTAATGATAACATCAACAACCACCATGGTTAAGAACAAGAACCAACACTGAGAGAATGCTTTCTTTGTGCCAAGCACTTTGCCTTTATCCTATTTAAACTTAGCATATCAATGTGAGGTAAGTAGTACCATATTATTTTCACCCCTTTACAATGTAGTAATTGAAACTTCAGGAAATTGTGAAGTTTCCCAAGGTCACTCAGCAGGTAACTAGCAAAATTGGTACTTGTTCCCATGAGAAATTTGATTCTAAAATCAAGCTCTTAACCACCATACCATCATGGCTCTACTTAAAAAAACAAAACAAAACAAACTTAATTGTCTTTGAAAATTTTTGAATTTTATGTATATCATTTTCAGTGAGGGCTTTTTTCCCCCTTATAAGAGTTATATATTTTAAGGCTACTAAGCCATTGCTACATCTACGGTAAAGGTTGGTTCTAGGTTTTTTTGGTAATTACACTATGAATCTTTTTCATATAGTTATTTCCTTGATTTGGTGCTAGAAATGTTCTTACTCATTCAAAAATTTCTTAAATATTAACCCATATTTATGTATTTTGGATTTTTTTCATTCAGTTATTTTATTTCTGTAGAATTGATTTGCCTGTTTAGTAAAAGAAGATATTTAACCGGATTTTTTTTCCAGATTGTCAAAATTTCTAAATTTGTAATTAAATAGCCATACAGGTTCTTTCATAAAACACCTTTGACCATTTTGCTCTAAAGTAAATGTGCTATCCCCTGAAGATACTGCCAAAGCCTGTCACGGGGTGAATATTTTCTTCTCAAATATCTCAGGTGGTAAGATAACCTGGATCCTTAATACTGCTTTCAAGTCACTCTCTTCTGTTAGTAAAGACTTCCACCCAGAATCTTCTGTCATTAGTATGCTTCATTCATAATCCTTTCTTTTGCAAACACCTACAGAACTCTGAGTTACTCCCCATTCTCTCCAATACTACTCCTGTTGTGATTCTTATTGAATCAAGTATCTTTATTCTTGTATTCTGTGACACCACAGCTCTTCAGTCCCTAATCTCTACATGTCCACCAGTTTTGCCTTCAATCCTACCTCAGCTATCTGTTCCCATGATCTTTTTCTAAAATGTATTGCCAATAATTGCAATTCCTGTATAATCTCAATTTTAATGATCCTATCATGCCATTATCTTTATAGCTCCTATCTTTAATTATTCTGCCTCCAAGGGCATGTTACGTCTAAAAAGAACTACAATCCGTGGATCCTATTGCTTTATTTTTTAATAAATTTATTTTTTATTGGTGTTCAATTTACCAACATACAGAATAACACCCAGTGCTCATCCCGTCAAGTGCCCCCCTCAGTGCCCGTCACCCATTCACCCCCATCCCCCGCCCTCCTCCCCTTCCACCACCCCTAGTTCGTTTCCCAGAGTTAGGAGTCTTTATGTTCTGTCTATTGCCTTACACCTCTCCCATGTCTCAACTACATCCTAATCCAGTTTAAACTTAAACTAAAATTTAAAATTACTTTGTTACCCTCACCCTCAACTCTTGCCTTTTTTTATTTCTTTTCACTCAGGTAATCCACAATCTTATACTTGCTCCATTCATTCATCCTCACACTTGAATATGGCTGGAGATAAAAAGCACACAATATGTTGATGGCGCTTATTTTGAACTCATGGTAACCAAATTTAAAGTAGCCATCATGCTGTTTGGAAATCAATCAATATTTCTCAGTCCATTTACTCTCTCATGCACCTAGCCACTAATTTCTACCCATTTTTCCTTCTTTAAATTTCCAGTAACTTCGCCCCCATTCTCATGCTGAGCTCTTTCTTGCTTCTCACTCTGAAAATGGAATCCATTAGAAGTTAATTTTTCCTTGCTTCCATTACTACATATCCACTCACTTGCATTTGTACCTTCTCTTCTATTATCAAAGATGAATGATCTCTGAGCCTAACAAAATCCAAACCTGCCATTAAATCTTACCCCTTTTTGTTCCCCAGGACCTTGCTCTAGAAATTCTTCCTTTTCTTTCTTGCTTAATCATTTTCCCCTTTCTATTGAAAATTTTCGCACAAACCTACAAAGTTGCTGTTATTTATCTCCTTAATAAAAACAAAAACTAAAATATATCATCTCAAGATTCTAATTTCTTTTTCCAGTTACTGCATACTCTTGCTTTCGCTTTATAACAAAGATGCTTTTAAGTAAGGCAATATTCACTTTCTTTTACTTCTCTATGCCTATACTCTTTCGAGTCTACTCTACTTATACTTCTTCCCGCATCACAATATCTCATCAGTTTTTTTCAATAACATTAATGATTGATGCATTGCTAAATCCAATGGAAGTTTTTTTTTTTTTTTTTTTTTTTTTTTGTCCTTACCTTCCTAGAATATCAATAGCATTTAATTCAGCAGACCACTCAAGGCACCGTACATTCCTGGATGTTCTTTTGTGCCTGAGCTCCCTTGCCATTTCTTCCTCATCTTTTAGTCCTCTAACCATTAAGATACCCTAAGATCTCCATCTATTGATGCATGGTTTTCTTTCTCTAAATTTAGCTTTAAATGCCATCTCTACACTGATGTGTTACAAATTACGTTTCTAGCCTGGATATTTCCCTTGTACTCCAAGTCTGGGTAGTTGTGTTTCTGACTGCTTCCAAGACATCTCTATGTACATATCCAGTAGTGACTCAACTTAAAGTATGCAAAATTTACCTTCTAATCATTCCTCAATATAATCCCTCCAGAGGCAACCCCAGTTGCTATTGTGTGCTAAACCCTGACCAAAGAATTTTGAAAGTATTAACCAATTCAAACATTGTAACAACTCTGTGAAACCGAAGCATTAACAAATAAATTACTTGCCCAAGGCCATATTGGTGGTGGAGCTAGAAATGTGGCCTCCCAGGATAGTGAGCTTAACCACACTGCCTGGGTTTCTGGCCTCTAAACCCAGGAATCCTCTTTTACTTACACCAACCTTTAACATGAAATCTTTCAACAAATATTGCAAGCTTTGCTTTGAAATTTCTGCACATACCTAGAATCTGATCACTTTGTCAACTCTTTGCCTCTTACCAGCAACAAGGTAACATAATTATAATGGTCTAAGGCAGCCCTGCGTAATCTACATATCCTTAACCCACTGACTCTCAACTCTGACTTCATGTGGTACATGCTTCCCTTGTTCCCTGCTCCAGCTACCCTGGTCTTATTTTCTTCAAACACTGCAGACATATTTACATACCAGGGCATTTTTATTCACCATTCTCAGATACTCCCATGGCTCATTCTTGCAGTACTTTTAATTATTTCTCAAAATTCACCTTTTCAAAAGTTTTCTCTGGCAGTTTACTCAACATCTACACTCCCACAATACTCTTCATCTTTCATTCCTGCTTCATTTTTTCCCCATAGCTTAACAAATGATATCTTCTACTTAATGGTCTTGTTTATAGGCTATCTTCCTTCAGTAAACTGTAAATTACAAGAGGGCATTTTCGACTTGATTCAGTCGTGTATTCTCAGCTCTTAGAAGAGTGCCTAGCCTATAGTAGGTTCTAAATCAATATTTCTTGAAAATGTGACTAGACTTTCCCATTGGTATTTTTCCTTCTAGAATATTTAAAATTCTTTTATCTAATAAGGCATGTTTCAAGAAAAATTAGCATTTTGGGTTGTGTGTGCCACACAATTTCAATTGTAAGTTTATAATGTATTTCAATATATCATAAGTCCTCTTCATGATACTCAACATAACTAAGGCCTTCTTTTCTGGGACTCCAGATGCAACAGCTTTTATTGCAATCATAAACCCTCTATTATCTCTTCTCTTTTCAAAAATTTTAGCTTACAACATCTTTTAAATTCTACTAGTTAAAAATGCCCCCCCCCCCCCATTGATTCTTCCGAGAATTCTCTACCCATTTTCATACTATCTACTTACACCCTAATCCACTTAAAATTGGTATTTATTCCTAATGTTTTGCCAAAACTACCCTTTATAGTAACTCTATCAATGACTTCCAGGCTACCATATGTAACAGACTATTAAAATTTCTAATCTAACTTGATAATTCAGCAATATTCCTCAGAATTGGTCCATGTCTTCATTCTGAAACATTCTCAACTCTTATCTCTGTCAGGCCATCCATATGTTCTGATTTTCCTTCTATTTCATTGGTTCTCAATTCTTGGGTTTTTTTCTGATTTATCTTCCTCTCTTCTATACAGCAGTGGTCAGGATTGGATAATTTTCTTTTTAATTTCATTATACCTATAGGAGAGAAAGAATACTCCTGTGAATTCAAATATTAAATATTCTTGTTAATTCAGAAGTCTCTATTTCAGACCAGACTGCCAAAATTTATCTTATTGCTGACTCAACTCTTCAATCACATACTTCCAAATATCCCAAGAACAACATATCCAAATTGAATTGCCTTTTTTGCTCACCTCAAAAATTACCCTCCAGTGTTCCTCATTTCATCCATGGGGCCAGTCGCAAGCAGTCAAAGCACAATAATGAGAGCCATTTTCATCAATCCCTTCTCTTTCACCAAGCTACTACCAATTTCTGCAGATTCTATTAGCTAAATATTTTCTGAATACCCACCTTCCTCAGTTTCCACTGCCAATCTGGAGTCGAAATCCTTATCATTTTTCTCTTAAACATTTGGGAGAACATCCTAATTGATTTCTGCCTCCAGTTCTGTACCTCTCAATGCATTCCTCATACAGCACTCAGAATAATCACTTTAGAAATTAAAATTCTATCCATGTCACATCTGTTTCAAATTTTTCAATGAGACCCATTACTTTATATTTGTTTTTCATTCTCTCTAGAATACTTATACTAATACTTTTAAGATCTCTTTCCACTTAGTCTAGTATACATTTCTTACTAACATTTTAATTTTGTGATTTCTAGATGAATTCCATGTATTTCTTTTTAGACTCATATCTGGTACTTTATACATTTTGTTGCTTTCAAAGTGTACGATTTTTCTCAAGACATTTATAAACTGATTATAACTGCTCTATAGGATTCCTATCAAATGTTATGCATCTAATATTCAATCACTTGTCCAAATTTTAAGGTTTTTTATTGATTTTTTAGATTTCTCTCTATACATGATCATATTGTTATTTGTGGGCATAATTTAAAAATATATTTGTGTGAAGTTTTGAACTTTAATCTTTGAATACTTGCTTTTCAGTGCAATATTCAGGTCAATATCAATTTTACAAAGCAAAATGAGCAAAATAACACATAAGCAATTCATATCAATTTAGCAAATTCTTAAACACAATTTAAAACTTTAGATAGTAGAATGGAAATACACATAGACCAAACAAATAAGTTTTGGTCTTCTAAATCATACAACTTAATATTGATTTATTACTTTATTTTTCATCCACTGCTCAAGGCAGATATAATTATAGATATCAGAAACATTAAAAGGGATATATGGCCAGCTGGCTAAGACCTGAGTCCATGCATTCCTTCATTTTTAATCCTCCTCCTTGATTATATCTTTTGGTTCAGATTATAGAATTGATTTTACCCTCATGGCAGTATTAAATGATAATAGTGCTAAGTACTATTGTGGACCAACTCTTTATCTCACTGTAACAAGTTGAAGTTGATCAAAATAAAAATGACTTTGATTGTTAGTTTAGAAAGGTATTTCAAACATATACATGATGTGTAGGGATTTTGCTTTGTTTTATTTTGTGTTTTAAAATTAGAGATGTTATACTCTAATTCCTTTCATGCAGTTTAAAATGATTTTGCCTTTCACCTCCATGCCTACTTGAAATACTACAGTATATTTATATGTAATATGTTTCCCAGCATCACACTACTCTTGAATTCCAGGGAAAACACTGCTTGTCCTTAGTTTATTGATTACATACTTTAGGTTTTGCATCTACTTACACATAAAGTGGATCTTTAATTTTCTTTTTTAGCATTTTTTCTTTTTTTTTTTTAGATTTTAGCCCATGGGTTTTGGGTTTCTATTTTAAGTGATTCTTTCTTCTTAGTACTGTATGTATTTTTCAACATCTGTCACAGTTTCAGAAACTACTTTCTACAATTTCTGATTCAATTGTACAGATTTCAAGATTTCTTAAATATTTGTAGGGTAATTCAAATTTGTTCTATATAATGTTAATAAATTAATCACTGTTGGGGCATCTGAGTGGCTCAGTGGTTGAGTGTCTGCCTTTGTCTCAGGTCATGATCTTGGGGTCCTGGGATAGAATCCTGAATCAGGCTTTCCGTAAGAAGCCTACTTCTTCCTCTGTCTATGTCTCTGCCTCTCTCTCTATGTCTCTCATGAATAAATAATAAAAAATAAATCTTAAAAAAATTAATCACTGTTAAGTATGTTGTTATATTCTTTTCTGTTTTCTAATATTTTCAATTCATGTGCTCTCTTGAAATTAACTCATTTAAAATATAATTGAATTTTTAATTAAATCTGTGAAGATTTGCCAATTTAAACTTTTTTTAATCTTGAAAATACTTCTTAAGCAAGCTGTTGAAAGTATATATCAGGTCCTCTGTTTTTCTGAGTTGTAATCATTATTTGGTATTTTCATATGTACCATATTGCTTCTTTTATTTTTTTGAACTTTGATTTCTTTATTACAGAGAGAAAGAGATTATAGTAAAAACATGAAAGTTGGGATCCCTGGGTGGTGCAGCGGTTTGGCGCCTGCCTTTGGCCCAGGGCGCGATCCTGTAGACCCGGGATCGAATCCCACATCAGGCTCCCGGTGCATGGAGCCTGCTTCTCCCTCTGCCTGTGTCTCTGCCTCTCTCTCTCTCTCTCTCTCTCTCTCTCTGTGACTATCATAAATAAAAAAAATAAAAATAAAAATAAAAAAAAACATGAAAGTTGATTGATTATATGGGCTACTTCTACAAAATTAAAATCTAATAACTAAAACGACTAACTTAAACATTTTTTAAAAACATGAATAGCTAGAAAAGTTCACAAAAAGTTATCTTATCCTACTAACTACCTTATAATGAGTCTGTGATTATTTAGCCACTAAACAAAGATTACCTAACATAGAGTCTTAAAACATAACGTAGAACACTTAGGTTAAAAAATACAAATTTCTCAATATATAAAATTCAAATTATAGGTCCAGTTAATATACTATCTAATATAATTTCCAGCCCTGAAATTTTCCATCCACAGATTGAACTGTGGCAAAATAGAGAGGCATCATTTACTCAACTTTGTGTTGTCAAGTATATCTGAGTTCTCCGCAACTGCCATTGAAGACTTAAGAGTTGAATTTTGTGCTAGTCCCTGGTATTGTGATGAATATCCCACATATTAGTTTTCTTAACTATGAAAACTGTGACACTGGAAAATGTTAATGAATATAGCACATGTCTAATTGCTCCTCCACCAACTGTAGGAATCTTTTATTTAAAGTAATTAAGAAATTGTGCTTTGACAGGTTTCAAATTTCATCCATCTGCTTACATATGATTTTCTGGATAGATATATGAATATTAATAGCAACTCTGTAAACAGGTGCTACAACACTTCTCTTTGTGAAACAGTTTTGTCACATGTGCATAGCCCTGGTCAGTAATGACCTAATTTTGTCGCTGTTTACTACCTAGTAGCTCAAATGGCAATGACATCATTTATCCTATGGGTGGCATCTGCTCCCTGTGTCATTAATATGCACATTGATGTGTATATATGTGTGTATATAAGAATATATATGTATTCTTAGCAACCATTTTTGTAACAAACAGCAACTGGAGTCCAGGGTGGGGAAATCAGAATCTGAGAAATGGTAATTATCTTTCTATTTGTGACACAAATATGAGTATAATAAAAACATATTTATATTTATCTACATATTACACATTGGTTTAATTATCACTATTTAATGAATTGTTTATTATAAACAGGCTTAGTGGTATTCTTCTTGAAATATTGAAGGCATTTAGTCACAGATGAGATCAGATTTCAGAAATTTTATGGGTTCTATTCTCAAAAAGAATGGTAAAAATAAATTCTAATTGTTTAAATGGATAAATTTGACATTCCTGACATGCATTATTTTTTCCTACTTTTATGTTTAACACAAAGTATTTTAAATGTTCATCTTAATCTTAATACTACTTTGAGCTTAATCTACTTCATGAACTATACCCTTTGGAACTGTGTTCTACCTATTTGCGTGTGGTTTCCTAGATCGTTGTGTATCATTTTGATTGGGCATAAGAGAAAATCTAAGAAAAAACTGTTTTGTAACCATCCTATAATACACTGACAGAATTATTGTACTACAAGTAATATAAAATAGTTAATTAGATGGGGGCTGAGATGTGAACGAAAGTCATAGTTCATTCACACTGCCAGAAGACCAGAGGAGTATTTCAGTGATTCCATTACTACATTAGCACCAGAATTCTTTAATGTGTGAACTACTGATCTCCTCCAGTGCCCTGACATCATTTGACATTTAAGGAACTGACTGACATTACTAAACTGTAAGAAAGTAAATACAAACATTATCAATAATAAATTCAAGTACCATTAGGAGTAAGTGGAAATAAATGAGATGCTTAATTAGTATTAAAGTCTTAATCTTCACTGTGTAGGATAATGCCAAAATACCTGGCATATTTAGGATTATGATTACCAAGAACATAAAATTCAGGTCTCTGCCTCTAGGAGGCTTGCAGTCTACTCATTTGAAAAACTTAGGGAATTTATAGTAGGAAAATATAGATTTTTCACAAATAAATTCTTAAAGAAATTGCATACTTGTTTTTAGCTTTGTGTCATTGTCATATATATGTAAATTTAATAGACATAAAGCTGAACTTCAAGATACCAAAATTTTATGGTGTAGCATAAGCTTTATATAGTACTTTAAAAGGGCAGATAAAATATATCAGATTAAAGTAAAACTAGTTTTTCAGTGGAAAATAAATAGCGTTTGTCAAATTATTAAGTAGCAAGTAGAAAAAAATATTTGAAGCAGTCTTTAAAATTTAAATTTGCAAATAATTTGAAAAACTTGTGATTTCAGTGATTACTTTCTAAAACTTGGAATATATATGACAATATCCATTGAAATCTATAAATTCTAAGAGAGGAGAAAGAAGGAGGTATAGATGTAGGGTGATTGACAACTTTGGATCAATGTGATGATTGTATCAATTTCAGATTCTCTGCTAACAATAGGTGTCTGATTGGACACCACTGACTTTATTGGGAAGTGGATGGAATATAATATACCTTGCAGTGCATTAGTTGTTTGCGTTGATTGGATGAAAGACAAATCTCACTTAGAGGAAAGTCTGAATCCCATCACGTTGCAATTACATCGAACACCAGTAGAAAAATGCCCTGTTGCTCCTGCAGTCTCCTGTGAATTAGTAGAAATTTTTCAAGTCATTGGCTTCCAGAATTCCACATGATTTCTTTTTCAATAAACTGAAGCTTGTTTAGATATGTATACTTAACAGTAAGTTAAATAATTGAGCCTATAAAGCACTAGCTGTTTCTTAGTAGACATTTCTCTTTTTTTTTTCTCCCCACTGTATTTAGTAGTGTGTATCCACCAATGGGCCTGCTGGCAATGAAGACATGAATGGTACATTATTTTATGACTTTTTCCCCTCCTATGTTAAGGGATGACATACATGAAAAATATGGCAGTAAAACAAATCATTAGTATTTTTTGCTGGGAGTAAAATGAAAACTTTGAAGCTGATGAGAGCTGTAGCCCATACCCTCTTTGTGACCAATTTATAACATCTCTGCCCCAGTGGTCCCTGTAAGTGCTCTAAGAGTAAATATACCATTTATTGGATTAATTTACCATACTATGCAGCAAAAACACCTTGTAAACAAAGCAAAACAAGGATTTTTTTTTAAAGCTTTTATTTTGCTTATCAGGTTGGTGCCATCAGTGTTTACTTTCTAGATGCTTGAGGGCTATTGGGATTCTGGAAAAAAGAGAGAGGGAGAAATAATCTGATTGAAGCAGCTTTCTAAGTAACATATTTTTAACCATTTCTCAAACCTCTTTGCTCTGTTAGGCTTCACAAAATGACAAGGCTATTTTAAAGCCATAAACCTCAATGCCCCATGCAGTTATGGCATGCAACCAAAGACGACTGGAGAGAAAATGAAGCTGTAATTGACTACAGCTGCTCAAGACTAACATTTCCCAACAGCATCCCAAGATTCTTAGATTGATGTTTCTCTCTCCCTAAACACAGATCAATGTGAACCTCCTATAATTTACCCACTGGGTAAACTGAGGGAACCCCAAGGTGGTCTCTGAGGTCTCTACCCAGCCCAAGACATGAATGATTCTAACCCCAAAAGCCAATGACTGGTATGTGCTCGATTGCTATTCATTTGTTATATTCAGTGTTCAGGATGAAAGTAAAATGACAGCAATTTTCTTTGCTCGTGTCTCATTTTTTAACTTGGTACAAAGCTTTGCCTTCAAATCTCAGAGAAGGGTTCTGTCCTTTGGAGGTTGCTATTAAAATATAGACTGGGGCTATTACAGTTTATTGGCTTAGCCTTTCCCTGCACTGCCTATAAAAACAGACACTGCTTTAAAAACCTCCCACTGATGTCCACTTTCTTGAGGGTGGAGCTGACCTCAAGCAGTTTACTACTTGTCTATTAGTTAAGACTAATTAACTTTGACTTTGTTGTTAGGACTGCCTAATCTAGGGTTTCATCTTAAATAAATTGGAGAAATATTGGGTTCAACCCAGCACCGGACAGTGACTGTTTATGACGATATATTGAAACTTCTTTTATTTTTCTTTACCTCACAGATCTTAAAAGAACATTTTGCAGATGTACAATCAGCTCATCATTCTTGATAATTAAATACTCTTTTCTGCCAGACGTTTTTTTTTTAATAATGAGACTATGGCTTGTTCCTTGCTCCTTTTCAAACAAAACAAGTAATTCCAATTTAAAACATCATGAAATATAGGAAATAACATTACATAATCATTTCACTTATTTTTGTATTATTTTATAATTAAATCACTTGTGTTGCCCTTTGCCTGAAATAATTTGTACACATTGATTTTTAATTGTAATATAAATCTATAGTCTTAGTGGGCCCTTCTGAAGATATAAATCACTTAGTTTTTCAACTATAGAGAGGGAACGTGGGTTATATCTTACTTTTAAAGTAATAAATCATATCTAAAGTACATATAAAGTAAGTATTTTGTTATACTTTTATTAAAATTGTCATAGTGAATCTATACTAATTTTTATTAAAAAGTCATTTGAATTATATAGGAACTTCAGAGTAAAACATTTTCATATAAATCCAGCCTTCTTGAATTTTGAATAAGAGCAATGGAAGTGATATGTATTCAGTACCTGACTTTAAAATATCAGGTAGATCCAACAAGTAGTTTGCATTTTAACTTAAGTAATGGACAAAATAAATGTTGTTACAAAGCCATTATTTTTAAAATCTTAATTTTTTCTTTGTTTTTATTTAGAGCTACCTGTATGAAAAGTATTGCATGAAAAGTATTTATTATAGGAATTTATTTACAGTTTTCCTCAGCATCCCAGAAATATATCTTTTTTAAATTTAATTTGCCAACCCAGAAATACATCTTTAATAGAAGAAACTGTTTCCTTTCCCAAACACCATGGACCACCAACCTGAGTCCTATGAATCAGTGGACAAATCAAAATGTATTGTTCGTAAAATAGGGTCAGTGGCCTGAAAATAACTTGTTATATTTTTAAAAAGTGTAGATAAAATATTTTATTTGAGAGAGGGAGAGAGAATCTGAAGCAGATTCTGTGCTGAGCACAAAGTCCCATTCAGAGCTCAATCCCACAACTTGAGATCATGGTCTGAGCTGAAACCAAGAGTCCAGTGTTTAACCAAGTGAGTCACCCAGATGCACCTCCCCCCAAGTTACATATTTTAACAGAATCTTTGAATCCAAGAATTGGATGATATTCGCAGACGATGGCAGATGCTGTGAGATAGACTTATGTGCAGTTGGCCATGTCCCCTCAGTACTCTATTATTGATGACTATTAATGGCATTATAGTTTAGCAAGGTTCAAATAAACACTTGTATCACTCAGGGTTCTTATAGAAGGAGAATATATATTTATGAATTACAAAACAAATCTTTTATATGATTTATTTTAAGAAGTTGTCTCACACAGTTGTGGAGGCTGGCAAGTCCAAAATGCATAAGGCAGACAGTAGACTCAAAGCTCACACAGAAGTTGATACTGCAATCTTCAAACCAAAATTCTTCTTCTCCAAGGAATTGAAATTTGTTTTCCTAGGCCTTTCAACTGATTGGATACTGTGCGCTCATATTATAGAGTGTGTAATCTCCTTTACTTAAAGTCAACTGATTGTAGGGGTTAACTACATCTACAAAATACCTTCACAGCAACACATAGAATAGTGTTTGATTAAATAACTGGATACTGTTGCATAGCCAAGTTGATACATAAAATTAACCATCAGAACACTTTTTGCTTTGGTGCTCAGGGCACTTGCTAGAGAGCTTTTGGGTGCATGCACTTCTCTTTATTTATTTTGCTTCTCTACTTCCCCTGATATCTAAGAATTAGTACACTAAAGAATTTGTGGTTAAAAATCTTTCAGGATCTCCCCTTCTCCCCTCCCCTCCTTCTTGTTCTATAAGTTCAGGGTATTAAAAAGAAATCATTACAGTAGCACTTAAGCAAAAACAGAACACCATTATTTGGGCCAAAAGATTGTTTCTGACTTGAGTTCTGCATAATTTTATTGATCGTAAAGGAACAAGATTCCAGTAGAGATTATGCTGTTTTTTGTTACTCTCTGGACAGGGGAAGTGTAGCAGAATATTGAAACAGGTACCTAATATAACTGGGATGCTTACTAATGTGAAAAAATAAAATTTACTTAACAATCGTTCAGACCTTCTTTCTTATGTATTCATACCCAGAGTCATAAATTCACAGAAAGCATCCTGTGGGCTGTAGCTTCTGTCTGCCTTGGATCTGATCACAGCTATAGAGCTTTCTAGCCATGTGAGATTAGGGCAAGTAACCTAACCACTTTGTGCCTAGGCAACTATATATATAAATATATATATATATTTGGCAGAAAGAGAGAGAGCACAAGTAGTCAAAGTGGCAGGAAGAGGGAGAAGGAGAAGCAGGCTCTCTTGATCAGAAAGCCCAATGCAAGGCTCCATCCCAGGACCCTGGGTCATGACCTGCGCTGAAAGTAGATACTTAACTGAGCTACTCAGGTGGCCCATTTTTTGGTTTTGTTTTGTTTTTTAATTTTATTGATTTATTCATAAGGGACACAGAGAGAGAGAATGAGAGGCAAAGATGTAGGCAGAGGGAGAAGTAGACTCCATGCAGGGACCTCCAGGATCACCCTCCCGGGACTGAAGGCGGCGCTAAACTGCTCAACCTCGGGGCCACCCTGGTATTGTTTTCTTTTAATGATGAAAATAATATTGGGATGTTGAGAGGATTAAACAATACAGTAGAAAAATATTTTTGTTAAGCCTCTGGCATGCAATACACAGTGTCATCTATTACAATAACAATAATTCCTTTCTATTATTACTGTGTGTTTATCTTGACATTGAGTTAATTTCAGTGTGAGATAGTGGAATAAATATAGATTTATAAACGAAATATCTTTACTAGTTGTATGACCTTCAAAGGTTTATGTAACCTGTCAGGTCCTCAAGTTCACTATGTATAAACTGAGAAAAAGAAATCATTTAATATGGTTAACAGGATTAAAGAAGAGAATGTCAAACTACCTGTACTGCTGACACACAGTAGGTATTCAAAAAACAGGTTATAGGATTGTTACTATTTTCATTAAGAACTAAATAACCAAATAAACAAAAGAGACAATTTGGATTTCATATTATACATTTATTACACTTATGTTTATGACATTTATTTTTTTAAGATTTTATTATTTATTCATGAGAGAGAGAGAGAGAGAGAGGCAGAGACACAGGCAGAGGGAGAAGCAGGCTCTCTGCAGGAGCCTGATGCAGGACTCAATCCCAAACTCTGGGATCACAACCTGAGCCAGATGCTGAGCCACCCAGGCGTCCCTGTTTATGACATTTATATATTCATATACACTCACATTTTATAAATATATTACATTAAAATAGTGGCTTGCAAAAAAAAATAGTGGTTTACATGACTTTTTTATCCCAGCATTCAAATGCATCTCAGCCATCCTAGAAAAGACTCCATCACTCATTCTCAATAAGGCAATGCCCTTGTAGTAAGTTTGCTAAGCTCCCAAGAGGGGACGATAAGAAATATTGCAGGTAGAGATATTTATCCTATTGGTACATCCTTTTTCTCCTACCCTAAATGCTATACTTGCTTATGGCTTCTCTTTTCACTAGTACCTTCAGGAAAACTTTTCTTTTGTCATGAGTTTTGACATCCAGGTGATGTTTTAAGACAAAGTCTTGGTAGTTGGAAGAATTATTCTGTAAGTCTGCCTTTTCATTTCATTGGAGAGTGCCAAATAGTACTGCTAAGGAAAATATTTTTGGAGATAGTGATCAGGTGGTTTGGACATTACTAAAGCTGTCTCTTTGTGGTAGTTTTCTGTATGAAATATTTTATAAGAATAGTGAAAGCATCCTATTTGAATCTCTTTCTTTTTTCTCACTTTTGTGACATAATGGTGTGTATGGATGGTGCCCTCTTTCCCTGTGCAGGAATGGGGGCTTAAGCCCTTCATTAGCTTGAATGAATGCATGTTATTCTAAACTAGAAGTTATATCTTCATTGATCAAAAATAAATATCCAAATAGGTGTCCTCATTGGGCTTAGCTGCCTTCTGGAATTAGGCAGTGCTCTTCATCAGTGAATTTGATAAGCTTTCTAAAATAGCCAACAAAATTTCCATTCTTATTCTGCATTGTTTCCTGAGAATTTAAAAATATTGTGCTAGGGCAGAGGCCCATATTGTTACAAAACTATTTTTTGTCCTATAATGACTTTTCAAGTGATTGGCATGTAAGAAAATGAATGCCTCTTTATACTCTGTATTCCCCTTTATGTTTCTATTTTTCTTAAGGATAGGAAATATGTAGTATTATCAAGTAAAGAGCCAAAAATATCCTGTAATTAGGCTTGCGTATCTTTTTGAATAATGTAAAAAATTAAGTATATGTGTAACTATATGTCAGTGCTAGTTAATGCTTTACTAATGGTAAATGGTGAATAAAATTGCACATTTTATATAATTTTAGTTATTTCTATAGGTAATAAGAAATTACAAACTTGTAACTTAAAAATTTTCAGTTATGTTTAGATCACCTAAGATACAGAGGAACAGCGGTTAATAAAGATTGATTTCACTATGCCATTATACAATATGTACCCAGATACTACATATTTCAAGAAATCATGTTATAAACAAAGAAACTCTCAGAAAATCATCTTCTTCAAAGTTCCTTTTTTTCCCCATAAAAGCTACATCATCGTTGCATTTCCTTCTTGGAAGATAAAGTTTTATCTGAGAAGTGAAAGAAATTTATTTTAAAATGTCACAAGTAACAGTGATTTGTACTTAATTATATAATTTCCTGTGCTTAAATTATTTCAGATATAGGTCTTATCATCTTGAAATTATATTTTTATTAGAAGTAGGAATTTTTCAAGGCACCGTCCATACATGAAACCTCATGTACATGGCAGCTTACCTAGTGCCCAGAACTAAAATAATATTTACTTGGTCTGACCATAATTTGGCAATATTTTACATAGGCACTCAATTAAACTTGTGAAAATAGAAGCAAAGCAAGTATTTATAAAATAATCTAACATTTATATGAAACTAGAATAATTTAAAAGGGTAAAATTGTAGCCTCAGAGTATGAAAGTTAAATAGTATTTTATTGTAAACTACTTTGTTTGCTAGGTGCAATTCTAAAAACTTGTAGAAAGGTTTTCTTGATAATTACATTTTGTTTTTATATTTTTCATATATCTGAAAGTAAAAATAATTAGAAAAGAAAATAATAGAATGAGAAAAAAGTGAAATGCTATATATATTAACCTTAATTATGAATAGCATTATCTTCCTAAATTGAGAGCAATTTTTACAAAAGACAAAGTTCCCTGAAAATCCTGTTGTGTTACATAGGAAAGTCCTATCTTAATTATAAAATAAGCATTTCTCAGTATTATTATGGAAATACATCAATTGTTTTGTATAAAATCTTTCCTGTAGAATCAAAGTAAAATGTGTACAAGATAATCCTATTTTTTGTAAAATTCTGTAAGTCAATGAGAACAATATAATCTCATTTTGATTGTAAAAATGCCCTACATATATGCATATATGTTCACATTTTTCATAAATTGGAACCAAAATATGGAAAGATATATACCAAACTAATTATATGAGGCCTGAAATTGGAGGTAAAACCATATATGAGGTAAGGTTAAATTATATTGGGGTAACCAGTAATTCTCAAATCTCAGGGTTTTAAATCTCAAAGACTTATTTCTCATTCCTGTGATTCTGTCATTCAGGCAAGGAAGTTCTGCTCATTATGACAGGCTGGGTGATGGAGCACCCACCGTCCCTGTCCTGACAGTAAGTGAGCCAGAGAGAAAGAGAAGATATCCTCTTACCTACAAGTAAATGTTCTATCCAGGAAGTGACATCTTCACACACAATTTACAGGACAGCGTTACCATCCTTCCCAACTACAAAATGGCTGGAAAATGCAATCCTACCACATTTCTGGAAGGCACAGAACCACAGTATTGGTGACCAGACCTAATAACCTACCATGGGGAGCAATTGCTAATTTGTTTTTTATTCTTGATATTGATTGTATTTTTCATTAAAAATATAGAAAGCACTCTGCAAATTTATAAAACAGAGGCAATTCTATTGTCATCATTCCTCTTCATCACCGTTGTTTTAATTATATAGCAAGATATGCAGATATGGATAAAGAAAATCCGGCATCATTAAGCACCTTCTCTATTTCCACACTCTGTTCAGAGGTGCTGTGATGCAAAATATATGACATAGATCCCCTCTCAGGCAGCTTTCCTTCCAAGAGCGAAAGAATGTGATGTAAGAACATAACTTATACAAGCCACAAACATGAAGCAGGCTGGGAAGCTTTGCTAATAGAGGAATATTGAGTAAGTGTAGGATTCAATTAATACCCTAGATCCTAGTCCATATATTTTTTTTTCCCCTCAGGATAGTTTTAGCAAAAATTGGAAGTGATGTGTCTTGTTCTAATGGAAAGAGATGGTGTAAGCAGATCAGTTTAAGTGGAATGGAAGAATAAGAAAACCTGTTAATGACAAGTAAATTTAGAAAGATTGTGGGGCAACCAAAATGTCAAAACTAGGCTAAGGAATGTGGACTTCCTAGGTCTAGAGAGGGTAAAGGAAAGAAATTCACAGGCATATGGAATTAAAACTGAGATATATTGTTGACATGAGACTACATTCCCTAAACATGAAGTGGGTAGTAAGAAGTGGGCATTAGATCAATTTTCCTTCCTGAACTGCAATTCCTAACAGTGATTCGCGGTCCCAATCAATTGGGAGATCAGGACTAAGGCAGTATGGGAAGAAAAGCTTCCTTCCACTTACCTCCCAAATCACATATGGCACCTTAAGAACAAATGAAGTGAATTCAATTCATTGCTAGACAGACTCCATTTTTATATCACTACTCATTGTCTGCCATGATTTACATATCCATTGTTCTGTCATTATTGTAGTATGAAATTGTGAGTTTTTTCACCTGTTGAAGCCTCAGTCAGGGAAACAAACATCCTCTACATTCTTTATTTAATCTATGTTTTTAAAATATTTACAATTATAAAAAATGTATATTTGAAATCTATTTTTTTAAAGATTTTGTTTATTTATGAGAGAGAGAGAGAGAGAGAGAGAGAGAGAGAGAGAGGCAGAGACACAGGCAGAGGGAAAAGCAGGCTCCATGCTGGGAGCCTGATATGGGACTCAATCCCGGGTCTCCAGGATCACACCCTGGGCTGAAGGCGGCACTAAACCACTGAGCCACCCTAGCTGCCTGAAATATTTTTTTGAAATATTCTAAGACTATTTCAGTAAGCCAAATAGCAACTATTTTCCCAATGTAGAAAAATACTTGTTCAAATCTTGTTTGTTTAGGAACCAATTGACCACTTGAAAAAGTTCAAGAACTAAATTATGAGACTGTTAAACTAATAGTACATGATTAGTCTAAATTTTAGATTCCATAAAATAGAACTTATTTTATCAGAAAGTTTTTTAAATGTACTTAAAACCAGTTTATATATGTTCTGACTCTTTTAGAATGCTCAAATCCAAACAAGTTATTTTATCCTTATTTTATGGAAGTTTGGGTTTATTTGCTTATTTGTTTTTACCAGTTTGGGAAGGAATTATTTAACATAGAGAGGGCTGCATACTTTATAGATGCATATTTTAAAGATTTTATTTATTTATTCATCAGAGAGAGAGAGAGAGAGTGAGAGAGAGGCAGAACACAGGCAGAAGGAGAAGCAGGCTCCCTGCAGGGAGCCTGATGTGGGACTCGATCCCAGGACCCCAGGATCACCATCTGAGCCAAAGGCAGATGCTCAACCACTAAGCCACCCAGGCACCCCTATAAATGCATTTTGATTGTGACTCATTTAATACAAATGATTTAAATTTATACTCTTGCTATATTTTAGTCCTGCACTATGAGAGATTTGCATATATTCCAATTTTCACTATGAATAAATGTTATTAAAAGTATTTCATAAAATATGTAATCTTTCACAATCACTTAATTTAAAGTATTTAAATATAAATCGAAATAGATAATTTTACTTGGTTAGTTTTAGCTTCCTTCAGCTGCAAAATGTCATAATGGCAAGTCTGTCATTGAAGGCAAATCCATCCAAATTTATAAGTAGGTGACTTTGAAATCTATGAGCTAAGACCCCTTTTAGATAGCCATGGATTCTTCTTCATGAATCTGTGATCATATAAGAAATTTCTTAGGTGCAGTTATGATTTAAAAATTTTAAGAAAAAGTAATTCTCTACTTCTGACTATAGGAGAATATAAAGTCTCTCTTCATGCCTGACATTTGAAGCAGCTAGTAAAAAGTTAAGACACTGCAAGGTGAAACAGCACAATGAACTATTAGGCTGCTATATGAAAATAACTCTCAACTCTTATTAGCAACTTTTATGCTTAGAATCTTATGCTAACTTTATTCTGATTTGATTTTTTTCAGTAACATGTTAAGATCACATTGTAAGACATTCATTGGCCTTTAGCCAAAAATAATAAAAGTCTGACCTGACCTGCCTCTCTTTTGAAAAGTAGAAAAGATCCCAAGAGATTGCAATTTTAGATCTCACACATAATTTCCCATTCCCCTCCTATAAATCAAGCTTCTGTAAAATAGTGAGTTATACCATTCACATTTCTACAGATACTAAAATTCCCCATTCATTTTCCAGTCTGCATTCTTCAAGAAAAGGGATGTTAGCAGAGATTGTTAAGAGTTGTGGTAGTCAAAAAGAATTGGCAGGATTTCAATTTGTAGAACTTGTTGACATTTTGCCAATTCTTCTATTAATACATGTTGCTAAGCAGAGCTGAAATTCAGCCAGTGTGTTCAGCATAGTCATACCAATTGTTAAGATTTTAAAATATTTCCATTCCACTGGGTAAATAGTAACTCCTTAATGTCTTCTAATATCCCCTCCCCCACTCTGCTTTACCGGTTGGCTTCTTCCCCCAGGACCCCCTCCAACCCATCTGACTATTCTGCATGTATAAAATAACTTTTGACACTGTAAGAGGCTTTTAGGACCTTGCTCTAACTAGCGTGTGGACGGCTTCTAGTTTGATTAGTCCCTCTCTAGCAGTTGTTGGATACTTTGAATATGACTCTTCCTTCTGAACATGTTTCTAGGCATATATAACAGAATAAAAATGTGGGAAAGATATCTGTAATGATCCAATGCAGAAGCAGCTGAAATATCTCACAATCAGAGTTGGAATATTGCCTGAAGTTTGTTTGTCAGCATCAACATTTCTCCCTGTAATTATCAGGTCCATTGCTTTGTCATTCACAGAACACTTCTTGACTCTGTCTCCCAGAAACTGTGGGTGAAAGAATGATATGATAAATTTTTTGTTCAGAAAGTTGAATCAAGAAAAATAAAACTGACATTAAAAAACCTGCAGTGGGAAACAGGTGAATATATTTTTAAATTTATTTTAATTTATTTTTTTACATTTTCTAATCATTTTATTTTATTTTTTTACATGTTTAAAATTTTATAAAGATTTTTTAAAAGATTTTATTAATCTATTCGTGAGACACACAGAGAGAGAGAGAGAGAGGCAGAGACACAGGCAGAGGGAGAACAGGCTCCATGCAGGGAGCCTGACGCGGGACTTGATCCCGGGTCTCCAGGATCACACCCCAGCCTGAGGGGGGCGCTAAACCGCTGGGCCACCGGGGCTGCCCTACGTCTTTTTATTTAATTCAACTTGCCAAGGATTATTTAATCCAACTTGTTATATATAGTATAACACCCAGTGCTCATCCCAAGCGCCCTCCTCAGTGCCTGTCAGTCAGCTACCCTATCTACCCACCCACCTTCCCTTTGGCAACCCTTAGTTTGTTTCCCAGAGTTAGGAGTTTCTCATGATTTGTCTCTCTTTCTAATTTTTCTCACTCAGTTCCCCTCCTTTCCCTTAAAATCCCTTTCACTATTTCTTATATTCCATGTATGAATGAAACCATATGATGATTGTCCTTCTCCGATTGACTTACTTCACTCAGCATGATACCCTCCAGTTCCATCCACGTCAAAGCAAATGGTGGGTATTCATCTTTTCTGATGGCTAATATTCCATTGTATATGTATATACCACATCTCCTTTATCCATTCATCTGTTGAAGGACATCATGGCTCCTTCCACAGTTTGGCAGGTGTGTATAGTAAGCCCAGTTAGGGTGAAGATAAGGGAGAAAGTGGGAATGGGTTGCTGGTGCATCTTTGAGCCAAACTCTTAGGTAGCTTGTGCACTTAATTTATGTATTCATCCAAAATATAATCATAGAACATGTATTCATATAAGATCAAGATATAGAATAAATGAGATATTTTCCTTCCCTCATAGTACTTACAAACCAATAAGAAAGACTCTAAAATGGAATACATAATTATAAAATGTATAACAATACTTTTAGAACTAACTCACTTAAAATTTTAAAGTGCTTGTTTAATTTTTCCTATAAAAACAAGGACTTTGATCATTAAAACTCATTATTGTTTGGAAGAAATAAAGTCTTTTATAGACAACTGTTTTCTATTTATTGTCACTATCTTTCTGTCTATATGCAAATAATATACTTGGCCATTTTAAAATGAAATATATATACCATATATACCACTTATGAATTGATTACTCTTAGTTCCAAACAACTATGAGCATTTTCTCAAATCTCATTTGGCTACTGTATCACTGCTGCATTCTGTTCTCTCTATTTTAAAAAAGAGAAGACAAGTAATCATCATTGTTATTTCTCTAGGGAGTAGCAAGGGAGATATGATTCTTTACGGAGTGACTGCAATGTGCTGTATTATACACCGAGTGCAAGATAATCACTCTCAATAACTGTGAGAAGATATCACCTCCAATTTACTCTTATTGAAGTTAAGAGAGATTGAGAATTTGCCTAAGAGTTCAAGGCTGCTAAATGACACAGCTAGGATTCAAACCTGTCTAGTCTCTTAATACCTCTACTGACACATGAAAGTTGATTCCCCACCCCTATATTTTCAGGAATACCTGTGTGTGCTGTAATAGTATTTATTTGGACATATTCTACATCTTTATTGGGTTTGTTTTACATTACGTGTTTCTCGAATAGCCTCCATTATATTGATAAAGACTATGGTAGGTATTACAATCATGGCATTCAAAGGGACCTTGCAAAATTAATGATGGGCAGCCATTTTGTCATTGAAGCTCTTCCAGTGATGATGAACTAATTAAGAAGGAGGTCGATTCCATGTTTGAACAGCTTAATTGTTTTTGAGTTTTGCTATAACTCCATTAGTACTACTTCCTCCATTAGGAACCATGTAGTATAGTTATCATCTATAGAAAACCTAGTATGTGTCAGAGGCTTAGCCAATGTTATTTTTAACCATCACAAAAATCATATCATGTAAGCTTTACTATTTTTATTTTTGATACTGGGAAACTTAGGGTGCAACAACCAAAATAACATAAGTAGTTCATGTCCGGGCTGGAATCAGCTCCCACTACTCAATTATTAGAACAAATGTAAACTCTTAGGGAAAATGGACCATCAAGTATTTGAAAGAGGCAATTCTATTTTTCCCTAAATCTTTTCTTTTTCAGGTCAAACACATTCAGTATGCTCAATACTTATGTGACCGGGTCTCCAGAACATGCAGAGCTATTGTCAGTTTTTTATCTCAAAAGTCAGCACAGTTCCTCAATTGTTGACCCACTGATACATATAGAGTGTGAATGTTAAATCCTAGGTCTTTACTGTGCAGACTGAAGACATACTTTTTCCTTAGCTTAGTTTGGCAAGCCCCTTGCTTATTATACCTTTGCAATGAACTAAATATCTTACCTCTTATTTTCAATTAGTTGTTATTAAGCAAAGTGTCCCTGGTCCTATATATTTCTAGTTCGACCATGAATGTAAGAATTTAAACTAACTTCTTTGAAATTCCATCTTTTTAGACCTAGCTTGTTGGTTTCCCATTCAGTGATTGGGTTATTTCTCTTCAGATTTATGACATCTAAAAACCCAATGTATTTCTTTATCTGAAGCTCTGACAACAAACAGTGTTTTAAATTGAGAAGTTAATAGTAAGCTCTATCTTCTGGACAATAAAAGTCCCAAAGGAGGAAACTGGTCATTCAATGAGAATGGGATGAAACCAGGGAGAACTGGTAAGTCATTCCCTTTCCAATTATTTACTGTGAATGTACAATGTGGCAAGTAGTATTTTAGGTATTCATGTGGCAGCAGTAAACTAAATAACAGAAATCTCTTTTTTCCATGAGCTTATGTTCTGGCAGGAATTTACAGACAACAAACAAATAGGTGAGGAAAATATGCAGCATGGTGGTGATGACATTTGAAAAGAAATAACTGAAGAAGTTGGGTAGGGAGTGTCAAGTGTATGTGTGGAGGTATTATGGAGAGGTTTCTCCTTCGGTTCTTTTCATAAACCTCTATCATGGTTATTATGCTGCCCTGCAATTATTTGTGCTTTGTCTGACTCCTCCTTTAGGAAAGTTATTTTCCTGGGGAATGTTCTATGTCTTCCTCATCTAGATTTTGCCAGCACCAAGCACCATGCCTAGCAAGCAGTGACTTTCAATAAAGGTTTAATGGATTAGTAAAAGTTTTAAAATCTGAATGATAATAACAGAATAATAGCATAAATTGAGCGCTCACTGTGTGTTATGTATCGTGTTATTGTTTCATTTACGTCTCATGGCTTTATGAAGCCATTTTTCATTTTTTAAATGATTATTATCACTTCTATTTTATCACGGAGGGAATTGGGTTTCAGAAATGTTAAATAATTTGAATAAAATCACATAGCAAATAGTCAGTGGAAAAGAAATTCAAACCTAGGCTCTCTGTTTCCAAATCTCATTTTATAACTTTCAGCCACATAGTACAGATATAGACACCTTGTCAAGCTTCATGTGGCTAGAAATTTTATGAAGTACTAGCAGAAATTATGATCTTTATTATATTAGAGAAGGAATTGCGTGCAGGTACAAGCTGAAATAAAGCAAGTCAATGTCTGTCAAGCCAACAAATTCAGTTCATTCATTCAAAATAACATAATATCCAAATAATTGTTTCTAAATAATATATTCTACTGTGGTAGACTGGAGAACAGAAAAAAAAAGACAAACAGGAAGGACAGAATAACAGAGTATTTCCATCCTACACTAGAACTTGAAGTATCCACTTTTCCTTTTCTCAGGATGTGTCATAGTGGGGGATGGGGAACGTCAGGCAGAGGCCACATTAACAATTGATAAAATGTACAAATCCAAACACCGATCAAGGAATCATCAGGCTCTTATTCATTGGTCAAGCATCAATGGGGCTGATTTTAGTGATAATTCTACTGCCCTGGCCAAGCTGCACGCACATTCCTAAGGGAAATAAAATGAAGTGAGGGCAGTAATAAGCAAAAGCAGCAGGAGACAGATTACACTATAGAAATGAATAAGACCTTGTCCCAGGGTTATCTTTGCTCATTGCTCAATTCTTTTGCCCCTGAATGAAGCAAAATGGTGGATTATGAGGACCATTGCCTCAGCTGTGACACTGAGCAAATGGTTGAATGGTATCTCTACATCTTAGATTTAAAATTAGAAATTTGAGAAGTGTACTTGGGCATATGGATATTTGTATAAATATTCCATAATCACATACTTTGTGATCCTTTTGCTTTTAAGATTAGCACTGCTTTTCATGAGGACATTTAAGCTACTTTATAGCAACATTTGCATCTCATCTCCTATATTTAGAATTAAAACCTCCATGCTTCCAGAATAAAGACATTTGAATTTATAATGGGAACATTGCAATTCATGTGACTGGTGAATTTACAAATCAGAATTATCATTATAAATATTATTAGCATCAACACATTGAAAAATATTTAATTTCCTAATTTAAAGGAAAAAAGTAAAACCTACTAAATGGTTACATTTTATACATACTTTTCCCAGAGAGTGTATGTGATTCAAAGATAGGCCTATAATCAAGTTTTGGGTTGTTTGTATTTTTTTAATAACACCATAATATGTTTTAAAACATAGGGAAAAGTAATTTCAGAACATTAGATGAGAATTTACTGCAAGTTACTTCCTGTATTAATTTACTAAGGCCATCATAACAAAGTACCACAGACTGGGTGGCTTAAATAACAGAAATGTATTTTCTTACAATTCTGGAGGCTACAATCTGAGAACAAGGTATCAGCAAGGCCTCTCTCCTTGGATTGTGGATGGCTGTCTTTTCTTGTGTCTTCATGGGGTCCTATTTCTGTGTCCTAATCTCTTTTTTTATGGGGATACCAGTCATTTTGGATCAGGACCCAACCCAATGACCTCATTTAACCTGAATTATCTCTTTACACACCCCATCCTCAAATACAGTCACCTTCTGAGGTACTGGGAATAGGCTTTCACCATAGTGTTTGGAGGAAACACAGTTTAGCCCATAACACTTATTAATGAAGTGCTCCTAAGAGAAACTTGTTGGTGAAGATGTGATGGAGATGTTACTTTGGAGAGTAACTTGACGGTAAAGTTGAGATTACTCATATCCTTCAAATGATCATTTGTATTTCAGAGGATAGCTATTAAAGAATTCTCCCAGCTATTTTGAATGCTGAGACATGTTCAAATATATTCACTGTTGCCTTATTTGTAATGGCAAAAATTTGGGGCAACTCAAATGCCCATAATCATGGAAATGAATTATTTCACTTACTACACAAGTTTTTAATAAATGCCTATAATTTGCCAAACTCTGTTATAGGCATTTATATATCATCAAACAAAACACAAAAATTAAGGATGTCAGTAAATAAATTGTCCTACTTTCATATAGTATTATACTATAATATTTTATGCATAAACTATATTAATATATAATATGATTAGAATTTTTAAAATATAATGAGTAGAAAAGTAAGTTGTATATGTAATATTACATATTGTGTAAAGTATTAAAGGAACATTTGTAAATAAACACAACATGACATTCTACATAGTTTAAGGATATATTAATATTTAATAAAGATATAAATTATGTTCTTAAAAACATTTTAACAAGGATAACCTGAGAAGAGGCATATAAGATTGGTGAAGGGTATATGGGACAGATTGATTTTATCTTTAAGGTTTTATTTATTTAAAAAGGAAAACAATATGTTGAAATAATGATGAAATAGTGCCATATTTGCCTAATTTATCTGGTGTATTAGTTGATGATACATTGTTGATATATTAGTATGTTATATACACCTGGCTACTATCACAGACACATTAAAATCATGGAGTCTTAATCGATACCTGAGTTGGCAGAGGAGCTTCACTCTACAAAAGTATAGAGGTCCAAGACTTTTTATGTGATTTGTTTGACATTCTTAGTTCTCCTTTTGTGCCAAGATATGTACCTCAGCTTCCACCATCATACTTGTATTCCAACCAGCAGGAGGAGGGGAGAAAAAAGAAGCATGTTTCTTCTCATTAAGAGCACAGTCCAGACACCATACATTCCACTTCTCTTTGTATCTGGGTCACCAGAACTAGCTCTGAGAGATTTGGAGAGATGTTGTCTTTACTTGGGTGATTATATGCCCAAGATAATTTCATTATCATGTAAGATAGAGAAGAATTATTGGAACACAACTATCTGTTTCTGCTATAAATATTTATATGAAGAATTATTGTTTTTCATTAGTCTATGTGATTTTTCTATATGGAAAATCATATTATTTGAAGATAAGTACGAGTGGCATCTTCCCTTCTAAGCTTTACACATATGTTCCCTTTTCCAGTTTTATTGCATTGCTAAAGACTCCATTACAATGCTGAAATAAGAGCAGTGGCAATGGACAACTCTGTCATTCAACTTCCTTTTGTGGAAATACAAAATTTTATCATTAACTTGTTTTTAATATTATTTTTAGAGATTGCTTTATCTCCATGGAGAACAGATCTCAGAAAGATGGGGTAGGTGTATAAGCAGATCAGTTGAGAGATTACTATAAAATTCCAGGCAAGAGACAGTTGGGGTTTAGACCAGAGAATGGCTTGTAGTGAGGATGGAAAGCATTGTTTGGATTCCAAATGGGTTTCAGTGAGGTTAGAAGGAAGTGCTTGGATCCAAGATTTATTTTGCAGATAAAATCAATAGTATTTGCTGGTGAGTTACATTATAATATATACATATGTGGAAAGTATAAGGAGAAAATAAGAATACATAATGATTTGTTGGTTGGTGATTCAAGCGACTGAGTGAATTGTGATACTACTATTTGATATTGGAAGCACAGGAAAAATCAGAAGGTGGAGGGGAAGCATGAATTAAGAATTACGTTTTAGGGAATGCCTAGGTGGCTCAGAAGTTGGGCGCCTGCCTTTGGCCCAGGGCGTAATCCTGGAGTCCTGGGATCGAGTCCCACATTGGGCTCCCTGCATGGAGCTTGCTTCTTCCACTGCCTCTCTATCTGTGTCTCTCATGAATAAATAAATAAAATCTTAAAAAAATGAATTACGTTTCAGCCTAGCTACATTTAGGATGACTATGAGAAATTAAAATAGAGATATCAAATTAACATGTGTAAATTAGATTCTAGCATTTAGGGGCAAAAGCTTGGTTAGATATATAAATTTTGAGTTTTCATTGTATAGATGCATTTAAAGTTATAAATGCTTGGATTTAAGCATTATTGGTGTGAATATAGAGAAAGAAAGAACTGAAAACACTGAGGACCTCAGAGTATGGAAATCTAGATGAAAGAGGAAAAAAAGCAGTGTGTGAGTATTATATGTAGCTCTGAGGAAGGAGGGAAAACCAAGAGAGGTGGTGTCCTGAAAACTTGATCAACCATGTTAAATGCTGCTTAGAGGTTGAACAAAATAAAAACTGGGAGGAGACCTCTGGATTTGGCCCAAGGGGGTACTCACTGGTTTGGAAAGTGCAGTTTTAGTGGAAAACAGGAAATGGAGGTTTAATTGGATTCAGGGAAGTAGAAAACAGAGGGAGTTGGAAGGTAGAGGCAGTGAGAATAAGGTCCCTCGCTCAATTTTTGCAATAGAAGGAAATGGAATAAAAGTTACTGAATGGAGGCAGGTGCTGAGCCAAGGGAGTTTTCTTTCTTCTTTTTAACAAATGGGAAACTTACAGTATGTTTCTACTTGGTGAGAAAATCTGAGGGTAGAAGGTAAAAAAGAGGAGAGCCAAAGCAATGAACTTAAGAAGATAAGAAGGAACTGGAATCAATCCTTTTTTCTTTAAGATTTTATTTATTTATTTATTCATGAGAGATACAGAGAGAGGTAGAGACACAGGCAGAAGGTGAAGCAGGCTCCCTGTAGGGATCCCAATGTGGAACTCGATCCCAGGTCTCCAGGATCACACCCTGGGCTGAAGGCAGCACTAAACCCCTGAGCCACCCAGGCTGCCCAAGATAGTTCTTTTTAGAGCAGTTAGGAATAGAGAAAATATAGATGCCAATATGGACTGATAGATTCAGAAGAGAGAAAATGAGAACATTCTTTCTGCTTGCATTAGTTTTCCCAGGAAAATGAGATCCTTGGCTAAGAGCAGAGAGAGGAGAGGGTATGGATGTGTGAGGGGAAAGAGATGGTTGTAAAATATTCATCTTATGGAAAATGTGGGGTGAATTGGATGTGGAAGTATGGAAAGATTACTGGACAACACTGGTGAATCATATGGATTTGTAGTCATAAATATAAAAGGAGACAATACCTGGTGATTGTTTTTCTCCAGGTGGTTTCTGCTAATTCCATTCAATGGGGAATGAAATTTGCTGACTGTTAATCAGAGGTAAAGAGGTTCAAAGGAGTAGAAGATGTGTGCAAAGAGTGATTAGTACAAGAGGCACATATCATGTGTCCTTCCTGGCATTAACCATCTCTTATGTCTCTACAGGTGATTATTATCCTTTCATTTATATTAATAAATTCCTTGCTTTTCTTAGTAGTTTTATCACTTTTCTATGTACTCCTAAACAGTATAATTTAGTTTAGCTTGCTTGTGAACTTTATATAGGTAAAATTGTATCTTTTTATATTGCTTTCTTAACCTAGCACTGTTTTAGTTTTTTAAAATATCATTCATATTTTGTATGAGTAGTTTATTTATCACTGCATAGTATTTAATTAAATGAAAATACCACAAACTGTTCTTATGTTGATAGGTATTTCAAAAACACATCTTCTTTTAGTTTAAGAAAAAGAAAAAATTTATTATACATGATGAGTTCATTTTCAACAATAATAAAACTACCTAGAAAAATTGCATAGCCTGCCAATAAAAGCAGAAAGAATATTATGAAGCCATAAAAATATAGATACAAGTAGAATATTCCATATATCAGAAGTATAGAATAAATATTTTCATACGTGTTTTTCATTCTTTTCCACAATCGACTCTTTCTAGCGACAAAAGTTATTCTTTTTTTTTCAGATGTATTTGAAATACCTTGAAAAGAATTTCTGAATAGGGTAAGCTTTTACTGAGTTAAGACTTACATCAAAGACTTTTGAGAATCAGGTCAATACTTTCAAAATTGCAGGATTGGAAACAACTGAGCAAAAGTCCCAACCTGCGTTAATGAGATTATAATGAAGGTAGCTGAAGGGAGAACAATCCAGTGCATTACTTGTGGCATTTGGCATGATTGATATTCAAATATAGGATCAATTCTATTTTTTTCCCAAAATAACCACATTTAGCTTTTAGGTGACAGTAAAACCAATGCACCAAGCACATTGAGGGTAATTTGGCTTCTGCTCAGCCATAACCTTTCTTCCTGAAGATTCCCTGAATGGAGAGAGAGAATTCGCAACTAAAAGGTAAGTTAGAACCTGGAAAGCAAAGGAGCATTGGCTTTCTGGGAAATAAAACATCCCTTTTTCCAACACCCTTTTACTTTTTTTAATTCCTGGAAGGATACGTATGGTCTTAGTAGGTGTTCTGAAAACTTGGGTAGACTTCTTAGGTTATTGTTTTTATTAGTTTGTTTCTTAATAGTATAGGAGCTGAAATGTGAAGTGAAAAGTCAAAATCAAATATATCAAGTTCACGGTGAATTAGAAGAGCCTTCATTCCTAAACGACAGAGAGCCTATTTTTTACTACTTACCAAGAGAATAATTATAATAGCAATAAGGATTTAATAGTTATTTAATATATAGTGAGATGCCAGGCACCTCACTAAATGCTTTGTGTATATTATAATATTTAATCTTCACACAAAGTTGGGAACGTGTGCTGTCACCCTTGTTAATACAGATATGGAAACAGAGTTTTGTCCAATATAACAAAGGCCCAGTGATCTTCCAAGGTGGGTATAAGGAACCCAGCACATGCTCTTGACCACATCTTACACTGCCACTATGCACGCTATCGTCTAGTCTGATTACTCTGTCTCCAGGGACATCAACCCCCTCACTCTTCCTGAACCCCCTTCTTTGTACATGTCTCCAGGACTTCTTCCTGCCCAACTTACAGTGTCCACTAGGTTCCATTTCCTCCATTATTTCCCCTAGCTAATCTAGCAACTATCAATTTCTCTTCTCTCTTAACTTCTTCAGCAATTAGCCAGGAGCTGACCACACACTTTAACCAATTCTTTGATGTGCACTATTTCTTTTCTACTAACAGGATAAGACTTCACTTGACTGGGATGACCTTTATTGCTTGTCATCCTCTACAGTCCTGAGTATAACATGGGCTACTTCAGATACGTTCACCAAACATTCATTATGTTCCAATTTTTAGGCTCTGAACTACAAACTCCTAAACGTATAAAGTTTAATGAAACAAAATTATCACCTACAGGAGATTAGATTCTACTCTAAGAAATTTACATAAACATAAATGCCAGGTGGGACACTTTGTGTTGCAGGGTTCCTTCGTATGCGTGCATCATGGCATTTGATCTCATGGTAATCCCGTGAGGAAGGTTGCTTCTCAGAGGAGCAAGTTGAAGTCTAGAGTCCAAGGCCACACAAACAGTGAGGGCTAGAGTTAGATACTCTGGTACTAGGTCCAAGACTTTTAACTAAAACTGGGTATATAAGATTTTATTTTTTAATTTTTATTTATTTATGATAGTCACAGAGAGAGAGAGAGAGAGAGAGAGAGGCAGAGACATAGGCAGAGGGAGAAGCAGGCTCCATGCTCCGGGAGCCCGACGTGGGATTCGATCCCGGGTCTCCAGGATCGCGCCCTGGGCCAAAGGCAGGCGCCAAACCACTGCACCACCCAGAGATCCCTAAAACTGGGTATATAATCAAAAGACTACCACACAATCAGGGGGTTAAGCACACATTCATTGAACTCCTAGGGGCCAGACACTAAGTTGCTGGAGATAGTGATTGGTTGGGTTTGTAGTCTCCCAAAAGGAGATCTTAGGATAAGGAATTGGTTATTACAGGTATTGGTTTCAGGTAGGACAAGTGACAAAGGAAAGAAAAATGAGTTAGAGAATGTGAGAAAACACAAAAGGAGGCAAGTGGGGTCCAGTTCTACTGAAGACACTTTGAGAAACCCTCAGAAACTTTGAGGCATAGAGGAAGGAACATTTGAAATCACCTCTTATCGGCCATTGTCTGAGGATTGCAGGGAAGAGGGAATATCCCTGCCACCAGGTCTTAGTTGCCTTTGGGCAGAGAAGTAAAGAGAAGCAGGTTCAAAAAAAAAAAAAAAAAAAGCAGGTTCATGAAGTGGGAATATGTCAGCCTGTCAGGAAATTTTCTACCGCTGTAGTAGATGAACTCAAAGGCAGGCAGAGAGGATGGGGCACCCATGACCAGTATTTGCTATTGAATGCTCAAACATGGATTTTGTTTTCTTGGAACTGACGATTTCCAGAGAAAGAGTTTAAGACAAATGTAATGGAAGCATAGGGAAAGGGGAGTATAACTCAGATGTTGTGTAGTGTTAATGCTAGGCATGAGATTTGCCATCCCCCCTCCCTACTGTCAGACAGATACACTGCTTTGCAACACCTCTATGAATAATTTGAATGCATCACATTCATAAATCCAGCACATTTGCTCTAGTATGCAAATACCAACAATTCCAGAAGAAGTAAATGTTTTCTGGCTTGCCCCGAAGAGCAATACTTTATGTTCTCTCCACCCACATACTTGGCCACAAACTCTATCAAGTTAAAAAAAAATTACTCTTATAAACATCAGTACCAAGGAAGGTTTACAAAAAAGTATCATATGAATATTGGACTAGCTATAAGATAATGTTGATAGTTAAATTAAATTTCTTCCTTCCCCTTCTTTCAATGGGTGTAGATTCCTAGTAAATAGCTCATACTCCAAACTCCATCTCAGCATTTGCATCTGGAGAATCTAAGCTACATAAAAAAAAATGGGGTAAATAATGCCCAAACTAATATGAAAAAAACGAAATCAAGTTACTGATAGAGTGTCATAGCTGGAAGGAATTTTAGAAATAATCCTAGTCTAGTGTTTTCACTTAATGCAAAACAAAAAAGACTAGAAGAGGTCACGTGAACTGCCCAAGTGACAGAGACTTTAAGTAGGAGAATCAGTATTCTAAGTATTCAATACATTTAAATTATTGTGATTCCTAACTATGAGTTTCAGATTTTGGTGTGAGGAATGAATGATGTGAAAGAATAATAAATTTTTAAAATTTAATCAATTATAGAAACAATTGAAAACTTCTATATAATACACTTGTATGAGATTATCTCAAGGTGATGAAACTAGGGCTCACAAAGTTTCAGTGTTTGTTATTTTGTAACTCACACAGCTATTATGTGGTATCATTGGGGGCTTAATCCAGTCCATACCAGAGTTCTTTCATTGTAGCATTCTATAACTTCAAAACAACATGGGCCTATCAGCCATGAGTTAGAAAAATAACTGAATACAAAACTTATGTTGATATTGTAATGGCATATTTAGGAGGAGAATTTAGCAATCAGGAGTCCTGCAGAACAATTTTATTAGCATATGATCCATGTGGGCCAACTGTATCAAGATTGGTGGAGATGGGGCATGGTAAACATGTTTTGATCAAGTGCCCCAGGGTGATTCTAATGCACACACTGATGTTGGACAGCCACGATTGGAGAAATCAATTTGTTAGTGTTGTTGAAAGGAGAGTTAAATCAATTCAAGTGATAGATTATAGACAGACACACTAATGTAGGCATAACAGAAGTGCTTCAGTGAGTGTGAGTATCTTAATGGAGTTCCTAAAATATTTGTATAGGATAGAGAGAAAAATTGGAGGGGAGGGGGCAAGTGTATTCATAAGCTATAGCAGCCCACTCAAGCTCTCTCTTCCTTTGTTTTAGTGCTTGCTGACCAGCTTCCAACTGTCAGTGATTAATGGGTATAACTCACGTAACTCTGTGACACACTTTCTACATTGACTTTCAGACTTTCTCCAGATGACCAAAGTAGTGACTGGCTTGATGACTCAACCTGTTTTGTCTGTCTCCCTTTCTTTCTTTCTTTTTTTAAATTTTATTTATTTATTTCTGAGAATACACAGAGAGGAGAGAGAGAAGCAGAGACACAGGCAGAGGGAGAAGCAGGTGCCATGCAAGGAGCCTGAGTTGGGACTCGATCCCGGGTCTCTAGGATCAGGCCCTGGGCCGAAGGCGGCGCTAAACTGCTTGAGCCACCCGGGCTGCCCATGTCAGTCTCCCTTTCTTTCTCAGTTCTATTTTTTTTTTAACTCCCAAAATAAATCACTTGAAGGATCTCTCTTAAAATGTCTAAGACTTAAAAAAAAAAGACAACCCATTTTTAGTATTCATATCAAGGATATCCATAAGCAAGACCAATATTTAATAGAATTTGGAAAAATGCTTTCAGTTTGACATATATGGTATCAAATTGCTGTCCATTTCTTTTTAATTAGTAATCTGGAGACATACTGTAATGAGTCTTTTTGTCTCTATGAAAAGCAGTCACCTTAAATATAGTAAACATTTTGACTAAATTTTCTTCTTCATATTTAAAAGTTCTTATTTCTTAGATACATATATATCTAATAAATAAATATATATTATATGTATATATATAAATATATTATATTATATATAAATATATATATATTAATTTAACTCCTTCAAATAACGGAAAAGATTTTCTTTCATTCATTTGACCCTGTCAGGGTCAAATATATAGAGATATTTGGGTCAGGGTCAAATATATATTCAAACATAAATGTGAGAGCATGCATATATATATATATATATATATGTATATATATTCAACTCATACGTATATTCAACATATTCACACTCCTATGTTGTGATTCTTTCATGAAGACTCATGTTATGGATGTCTGTACTTCTGGTCCATTTTGAAATCTTGGAAGAAATTAAATCAGACCATAGATCTGCCAACACAAAATATAGTAGTGAAATGGTGAAGTTTTTAATCATATTTTCCAGATGATTTGGTATTAATATAAATTCCTAGAAAGATTTGATAAGATATAAATATGATTATATGAGATTTATCTCATATTTCCAAGATGTTCCTCTGTATGTGTCAAAAATACAAACATATCAAATAGACTCTCACATACTCACAAACACACATGTATTCAAGAGGGACAAAGGGCCATATAATCCTGGAAATACAAATTGCACATTATCACTGATTAAGTCTAAGTTTAGGTGTTTTGTCTGGACTTTGAATTTGAACCATAGTACAACAATGTAGCCCAAAATACATTTTGGATTCAATTTTGTAATTCATTGTCTTGCTAATTAGCAGTAAGGTTTTGAATTCCTATTTAAAAATCAGGCTTTGTAAATGCCTAAGCCTCAATTGTATATGCAAATGTCACAGATTTTCATACTGTGTGAAATAACTGCATATGCAAACAGGTAATTTGACAGTTAATGATTCATTTGCACGTGCAAACCCACAATTTGAACATACAGATGCCAATCGGTACATGTAAATAATATTCCATGTGGACCCTATTTGCCAGATCTCTTCTCTTTTTAAAGAAAACAACACTTTAAATCATTTTATTATTATTAATGATTATTCTTACAAAAAATCTCTTAACATTACAGCAATATTCACATAGGAAACTATTTTAAAAGTGTTTGAAAGGGGGATCCCTGGGTGGCGCGGCGGTTTGGCGCCTGCCTTTGGCCCAGGGCGCGATCCTGGAGACCCGGGATCGAATCCCACGTCGGGCTCCCGGTGCATGGAGCCTGCTTCTCCCTCTGCCTGTGTCTCTGCCTCTCTCTCTCTCTCTGTGTGACTATCATAAATAAATAAAAATTAAAAAATTAAAAAAAAAAAAAAAGTGTTTGAAAGAAATACTCCTATTTGCCCATTTGATCTTCTAGAAGATTTGGTCATTTCAGTTCCAAACTTCTCAGGTACACTATACATTCATGTGATACCTGTGTATGTTTGATTAGAAATATAAAATCATGACACAGCGGATTCTGTATTTATCATCTTAACACTTTTCAACCTGAAATAACATAAAAGCTTTTTCTTCAAAAGACCAATATTTAAAGGGTGTTGATTTATGTAAATCAATAATTTATCAACTTGCTGTCTTTCATTGCTGCCAGCCAGATGCTTCTCGCTTTGCTCGGCCAGACAATGTCAGCTGCAACACATAATGGCCTCTGCTTCATGTAGAAATAAGAGCATAAATATTTTAAAAATCCTGCTACAGGAAGTAAGGAGGGTTGGGGTGGGGGTGAAAGATTTTACTGGTTTATTGTGAGAGTAGAACAAGTCTACATATTTTATGGGTTGGTTTTATCAGAAGTGGAGGCAGGGACGTCTCTTAGCCTGATTTTTATCTCCTAACAAGGCTGACAGACCAAAGTCTTTTCATAGCAATTTGTTGAAGACATCTGGTGAAGCTTTCTAGGGGATGAACACACTGCAGAGTGTTCCTCTGGTATCAGTTGGCATGGCAACCAGTAAAAGACTATTCAACATCAGTAGGTTTCAAAAAGGTTGAGGCCTAGTTGAAAATCCATTTGGGCTCCTACCTGCAAAATTCTTTTGAAAATGCACTAAATCTTTTCTTAGGGCTCTAGAGACTGAACCAATATGTACAACCGTGGCACCTTCAATCTTAAATAATTTTCAAAACATGGGATTAATGATTCCAGTCACCAGAGGTATTACAGAAGATCTGGAATTACTGGCACTGTGCTGGAGAGGATATTAGTAGAAATATGGTTGTTGTTTCCTTTTGTGTCTTATCATACAGGAAACAAAAGTGTTACTTTCAAATTTCTATACATTCTAAGTTAATAGGGTCAAATGAATGAAAGAAAATCCTTCAGGTTATTTGTAAAATCAAATACATTTATCCTATAGAACTAAAATGGATTTTTAGATACTGAAAGTAAATAATTTATTTAAAAATACTTGTGCCCTCAGAACAGTTTAAAAGGGAGGTTTATTTTTAAAGTTACTATTTTATGTTAGATTAATCAAGTTCAAGGACACTTTTTATGATATTGTTATAAACCAGTTTAAGCGATTTTTTTTGTTATCAATTAAGTTTTAATTATTTGAAAATCAAACACTAAAGAGGTCTTCACAAGTATATGTACAATTTTTATAAACTGTAACTAAGCTGATATAACATTAAAGTATTAAAATAGAGTTCCCATGTTATTTTACCCCAAATACTTGTATTGCATTGTAGATTTATAGCTGCAATTCTAAAATGAAATGAGAAAAAAAATAGAAGAAATTTCTACAGATATGCCCTAAAATATATAACATGAGAAAAATACATCACAATGTATATGTCATTAAATTAGAATTTAATTTAACCTGCCATAAATTAGAATTTAACTATTTCATTTAAATTATCCATTCAAAAGAAAGTAGTCATCAAACTTAATTTTAAAATATATGAATGTTAAATAAATTCAATTAATAATTTTATTCTTGAATGATTGGATTTCCATAAAAATTGCACTGGAGCTTAATAACAACCACCACTATCATCACCACAATATTTAGAATAGATCTATATCAATGCCAAGTACTACTAGTGCTTTTCTCTCCCTAACCTCAGAGATAGTATGAGAATTAATAAGAAGACCCAGGAAACTCTCTCAGTTATTTGAAATCATGCCATGAGGCATATTCAAGGAAGAATTTCTATGGTTAGTATATGAATAATTGTGGTTACACTATATTACATTCAATTGCTTTAAAGACAATGGAAGTATTTGCAAGTGATGATTCAGTCTCCATCAGAGACAAGAAGCAAAGGATCTGGATATTTTTCCCAGTTCCAACCCTGACCTTCTGAATGACAGAGGACCCTTCCCTCTTTCTACTCTCTTAAATTCCCTCTCAGAAAAACTTGAGAAAGGAGGCTAGCTTTGCTTCTTTTATCAAATTGTGGCAAAGAAGGTAACTTTTGTGTGACAGAGTTTTGAAAAGTATAGAATTCTGCAGTATAAATTGTCATGGTTGCTAAAAAGGTAAGGTATGCATAAAACTGAGAATTTTAGAAAAAAAATTTTTAACATAATCACGATATCATTAAATATTTGAGGCATTTAGAAATTCAATACTTTTATAGTTTTCCCAATGAAGATTGAAGAACATTTTTTCCCCTGGGTCTAGAAGCAAAAGGTGTTCCCTCAGCATGTTCTCTCATGTGCTCTCACTCTTTCTTTCTCTTCCTCATCCCCAATTTCTTGAAAATTATCCAGGTAACTTCTGACCTCTGTGCCATGACTACAGGGGAGCTAGAAAAGGAGTCTTTGCTCATTCTCCAAAGTCCATTGATTGAGGCTCCTTTCTTTATAGTCAGCCAGGGCATAGTGTCAATATACTGTTCAGTACCAATGACAAAACTGAGGCTCAATGGGTAATTCATTAACTCTAAGTTATAATGGTTGTGAAAGAATTTAAATCTGCTACCACTTATCTCCAATCTTACGTGTATATATAAGCCAATCAGATGGGCCAGAGAAGAGGCTTTTTCTTTCATATTTATTCACATAAACAGTGAATGTTATATATGGATCAATGAATAATTTATAAGTACAAGTCATACAAGGAATCTGTTCTGACTTCTGGCTCTTAGTCCCCCAGACTGATACAGCAAAGCAAGTCTTAACAGTTCCCAGAATTCTAGGCTACTCTTCAGAAACGTAAGAGGTAACAATAGGTCATTGCTGCTAGAAAGACTACAAAACTTGTTAATCTTATATGGCTGTGCGAGGGTTGGCCTAAGCCTCCACCTTCTGTTATGAACACTTAAACCAACAAACACTGGCAATAAATGGCACACAAAGCTTCAGTTGTTGGGCTCCATCCCATTTCTCATTTGCCAGTCCTTGGTAAGTGGGCTTCCCCTCCTCTCCAGCAGATGGATTCTTCTTCAACCTTTTGACACAAGACCTTCAGGTCGGCAGATTCAGGGACAAAATATGGGAAAAAAAATAGGCAGTCAGCATGACATATGAACTTAATTTAAGTGGACTAAAATAAATTTTTAATTAGAACATATGTTGAATACATGGCCCCAGGGAACTGACATTTGGGCTTCATATCTTGCTAAATTTGTTTTAGATGTTACTGCAAGACTGAGTTTATCACCAGGATGGAGAAGTTCCAAATGCCAAGGGGCTACAGCTGAATTTCCTTATAATAATTTTTCAGGATGCCAGGAATATCCAGTTGCAAATCACAAGTGTAGCTTACCACTAAAAGTTTGGGTGGAAGAGAAATTTGTAACCTAGACTGGTATGTATTCCATTACATGCTGAGCCTTTAGATGTATTGTTCCATCACAGCTTCAGCCATCATACTCACAGGACTTCCTAAATGCTCCAAACCCAGACCTGAGGATTTATCGAGTGCCCAAATCTGTCCACCTCTCCTCCCATAATCTTTACTCTAGAAAATAGCAACATCATCTACTCAGTGTTTAGCAGTCTGCTACCCATAAAATGCTTTTAACCAGTTAGCTAAAAAATAGAGGGAGAAGGACAGAAGTCAGCATGGGTCAAAAGCATGCCAAGCTCAATAAATCATAAAAAGGAAGGATATTATATTATGATAGTCTCAGAATAAGTCAGGTGCCAGAACCTAGAAAACTCAGTGATGACAAGGATCATATAAGAAAATGGTAGTTCCTTAGATAGCCATGTGAACTGGGATGTAATATCATTTAGGAGAGGCTTTTGGGGGATCTGGGTCTGGGCACATAAGCATATTAGTTCCCAGCAGATATGTGGAAGTATGGAGATAGCATGTTTACTGATTATGATTGTCATAATGACAAACAGAAGATAAGCAAGCTTTGGGAGGTCTTTGGGCATCTTCCTGGAGAAGTTTTCATAGGACATAAAAATTCAAGAATGGGCAGGCTTTACCCATAGGAATAAGAAGGACAATCCAAACAGAGGGGCCAGGGTTTCCTAAACCTGAAAGATGACATGGTACTGAGATAGTTTGCTTTTACTGAAGAAAAATTATTATAATATAAATTGAATGAACTTTTTCACTCCTGAGATATGCAAAGGCATGCCCTAAAGAGCATATTTAATGAAATCTTTTGGAGTAATTTTTAATATTTGACTTGAAAAGTGCCCCTTGCTATGGAACTATAACAGTTAACTCAAATTATTGATCTGCAGTGAAAATAAACCTGTAGGATGATGCTTGGTGGAGAGAAGTGGCATGGGAGAGAGTAATACCCAAGTTGATCTCCAGCTCCACTCTGCTGAGAACTCACCCAGAGTCTGTCAGTTCATGACCCTAAGGCTTAGTTTCCCTATTTATGAAAGTGGCATAAAGATCTTGCTTATTGCTCTAAATTTCTATGCCATACTTGTTTTGTTTTATTTTGTTTTGTTTTGAGAGGGGGAGGGCCAGAAAGAGAGTAAGAGGGAGAGAAAGACTCCTAAGCAAGCTTCATGCCCAGGGCAGAGCCCAATGAAGAACTTGATTTCTTTTCATTTCATTTCATTTCATTTTTCATTTTCAGCTCATGACCTGAGCCCAAATCAAGATTTGGGGGCTTAACCCACTGAAACACTCAGGTGCCCCTACACTGTAGTTGTTTTTATTGGGCTGAGTTTTTGTGAAGATTTGGGACCATATCTATATTTCTCTTTAAGTAATTATTTATAAACTAAATAATTAACCATCACCCCCAAGTGAGACTATATATTCCAACTTCAGAATAACATAGTTTAATGGAATAATTAACTTTAACTAATATTGATATTTGCTTTCGAGTGGCACATTTTTCTATATTTACAGGAAAATCTAGGCACCAGAAAATAATTCATTTCCTACTTCTTTTTTGAGTGCAAAATTTGATTGATTTGTTCTGAAGTATACATGGATTAATTTACTCTGCCAGTCAAATCACACACAGATATACACACACGTAAGTATATTGATTAGAAGTCTGAATATTCCTTTCAAAAAAGTGGAAGAAGATTATAGGCCTGAATTTGATATTAAATCCTGGATGATGATGACTAGAATATATTAAAAAAATACATCACCTTCGCACATTTATGAACTAGGACTGTTAACCAGCTTAGAGGCCCATTAGAACTAGAGACTCAGAGTTTTACCGTAGTATTGAATACCTAAAATTACAGTTCACAGTACCAAGATTGGTTCTCAAACTATAGCTCTTCTGCTCGGCTTGTTGCTAATTTAAAGATTTGAAATAGGTTATTTATACAGTCATACTCTTTAAACCCAGAGAACACATGAGATAAAAAGAACAGGCTTTACCTGACTTTAATCGACAAACATTTGTTAGGTACCAAGTATGTTATTGTTGGACCAAGAGCTAGGAATATAGAAATAAATAAAACCATGAAGGCTCCTCCTCTCAGAGGCATTACTCAGGGCTATGTGGGGGAGGGGCACCCCCTGACTGCAACACAACGTCTTAAGCTCTAAGGAGCATGAAATAGGAAGTGATCTATTCTGTCTAAGAGGTCAAGGAAAGGTTACACAGAGGAAGTGATACTTGAGCTGCAATTTAAAGGATGGATGGGCCTTAGTTGCATGAAAAAGAGGCAGGGGGAAGGGAATTTGAAGAATAGGAAAAGGCTGTTGACCAGAGAGCAGAAGCCCTGTTGGGGAAAAGAACATGAAGTAACCTGAAGACGTATTCTATAATGCAAATTTAGAAAGATAGTCTGTGACCTTAGTGTTGAGAACATTGGATGCCATGTATGGACTCTGAAATTTATTATGTAGCAAATGAGGAAAGTGGGTGAGAATAGCTAGTCAGTCAACAATGTCCATTAGTGGCTCAAAGGAAGAAGAGTAGAATTGAGAGTTTCTCTCTGCCCTGTAAATTTGAAGTCATCATCTGAAGAACAGGGACATTGGAAAAGGCAGTGGAAAGAGCATTAAAATAAGCCCTTATGGATGTGGCTGGTTTGCATTCCTTTAGTCTTTCATTTAATAAATGTTTACTGAACAATGTACTACATACTGGCAGAAAGTTGGATTAAAAAAAAAATCAGTAGCTCTGCCCTTAAAGAGATAATCCAATAGCGAGGATGGGGATGGAATAGAGGCAGGATATACCACTGACAGTGAAATGTACAGAGTATCGTGGGAAATATATCTACCCTTAACCTACTAGAGAAGTTTCTCTAGAAAAGACAATCCTAGAGCTAAATCAGAATTGATGAATAAGAATTAGCCACTTACAATCTGTGGCCGTGAAGCACATTTAATTTCTCTAGGTCTCAATTTTCTCATTTATAAAGAGAGGGCATGAAGCTGGAGTGATGCTTCTCAACCCTGGCTGCACATTAGAATCATCTGGGGAGATTTTAAAAATACCGATACCTAGGACCCACTACAGACTAATAGTAAATCAGTGTCTTTGGGAGTGGGGCCCAAGCCTTGGTGGTTATTTAAAGCTCCCCAGATGATACTAATGTGTGGCCAGGGTTGGAGATGACCAAATGAGATGATCTCTGAGGCCACTCTCATTTGTGATTAGCACAAATAGAAATTGCAAAAAGAAGATAATTTGTTCAACAATGTCTTGCAGACTGTTAGCACTTACCATTCCTACACCTCAAATCCAGTGTCCTCATGCTACCCAGGAAACACCGGCAAGACACTTACTCATACCTTGGAAATACCCTGTACCAAAGATTTTTCTCCATTTCAAATAAAAAAATATAGGTGGCTCACATTCAAATTTTTCAGACAATGATCTCTATCTTTTTTGATTGTTTCTTAACTAAGGTCTCCCAATTTCAGGTAAAGGCTTCTCCTGATCCCTAATTTGCTCTTCCCTATAACTGAGCTTTTTGTTTATAAAATTTCACATGTACTCAGTTCCCTGCCTACATGTTACCTCCTAATCCAAATGTTATTTAATTTTCCCAACCCAGTTCATTCACCGGTTACCATTTTTATGAATTCTGCCCAGATTTTGCTCTCCTGAATTCATATCACTATTGTCTAGTAATATTTGCATAACCCATTTATTTTAGGATCAATTTCATAATTAATTATTCTTTTCCCCACAAGATCTCTTATTCTTGTCTAAAATACTGTTCAACATTTCCATCAATGTTTATCTTGTTTTGGAAGAATCAAATAGGAAAGAAAATTAAATAAGAAATGGAAAATTTAATTTAATTAAATACATGTAGAGGATGAAAGAATTTTTAAGCTGCCAGAAGCTATATAAATGCAATTTATTTATTTATCTATTCATTTATTTACTTAATATATATTTATCAAGGACCTACTGGTCTTATTTTAGGTGCTGGAGATTTTGAGATAAAAAGAATCCCTGAAAACATGGATTTGTGAATTCTATGGGGAAGAGCAGACAATACATAACATTTTCCATTTTCTCATTCTTGGAAATGGTAAAACTGTATTATTCCTCTTCAAAGAAAAACTAAATTGACTTCTGATTGTAGAAGAGTACCAAGAAATCAGGATAACTCTATTGTGCTGGCTTTTAAATGGTCATTCCTACTCCTTGTTATGTATCTGTAACTTTCCTCAGTTTGTATATCGAAGGAGCTCTATCATATCTGATTAATACTGTGTTGTATCATTACATGTATTTTTGTAAAGGAAGTAGCTTTGATATCTTAAAATATCTGGTACCATAAATATAAATATATATTTTATATATACATATATATATTATATATTTGGCTTGAGTTTACTAGGATTTTAAAATTTCCGTTAGTGTCAATCCCTTACAAATATTTCACAGGGATGATGGGTAGCTGAATATCAATTTGAATAGAACATCAAAAAAATTACACTGAAAAGAACTCTTTGCAGGTATAATAGGATAAAAAATCAAGACTCAAAGAGGATAATGATTTTTTTTCCTTATATTTTGAAAATCTCCAAAGGAAATGGCAGACAGTACCATGCAGTCAAAAGCATAAAATAAAAACTTCCGTTAAGTTCCTTCCACACTCCTGAGCATAGTGTGGTTTAAATTTGATGGAAAGCCACAAGCCAATCCTCATAAAATCAGACCCAGCTCGCCATTTCTGCTGCTGACAGCAAATGTCATTGCTGGGAAATAGGGCGGCAAGCTGCCGTCTCCAAGGCATCAGCACCTCCTAGACAGATGAGAAGAAGGGGCCCACGTGTAAACAGAAATGACCTGTGCCCCAGAAGAATATGTGTGGCTTCCTGAAGCCTTGTTTGTGTCTCTTTGGTAGAAGGGCATCAGAACAATCTTAAGGGCAAGTATTCTGCTCCTTAAGACAATGTGGCACATAATTCGAAAAGAAACAATGTTAAGAGGAAGAAAAAAAGAGTTGGAGTGTGTACTGTTTGAGTTCTGGTTGTGATTTTCCAGACTCATGGGCAGGTAATAAGTAGCCATGAGCCGTTTTTGTACAGTGTGTGACACCCACTTGAAAAAAATCTCTGTATGTATATGATTTATATGTAAATATTTACATAGTATAATGCCTAGAGTCTTCCAGTCACAAACAGCTGGGTGTTTATTAAGAAAAAAAATATAATTTTCATATAAGCATGTATATGTGCATCCATGTATGTATATGTATGCAACATGAATAAATATACTATATGAGTTTATATAATTCACATAGTATACATAGACAGCTCTAAGCCCTAAAAATATTAAAGTATGCAGGCTGGAAATATCCATGTATGTGTATACATCCAATCTATATGAGAGCATATCTGTGATCAATTTGTATTTCATGTTTTACCTAGGGATTTGTACTTGGGCAAAAAGGGTTACAGAGTCCATTAGCTGATCTGAATTTATGACAATGAATCCCTTGATGTTCAGCTATGACAGGAATTACTCTCCTCTAATGAGTAATAAATGTGGGTAAGTCATGTGTCCCATTGGATTACTTGGCTAAAATCACATTTAGAAGATGGCTAATTGTCTAAAATTTATCCAAATTCAATACAAATTTTATTGCCACTAATTGCCTTTGCAGGTTTTGGAGCATTAAGCATATTTAAATGTATTTATCATAGCACTCCTGTGCACATGGAATGCATGAATAGAATAGTCACGAGTATCCAACTGAAGCTTTTCAGCTATTTTAGTAATTTAGCATTAAGTTATTCTGACTTAAAATATAACTTTCCATTTTTAGTACTGTAACAAACTGTTTTAAAGTTAAATGTTTTTTTTGTCAGAGGTAGTCTATTCTTGTTTTGCAGTTTTGACATTACTTAATTGTGTATCAGTGTTCCCAACAAGTAAGAATACTGTAATACTAACACCTGTTAATACCATTGTAGACTTATGCAGATTGCCCTTCTAAGCTGAACTAATGTACCCAGGGCCAGAACACCAAGGAGCTTTTTCTAACACTCTTATGCATCTTAAAAATAATCTTTTATTTGAAACCACAAATGGAAAATCCGTGTTTGATGTTGAGAAAACAAATTTTTTAAAAGATTTTATTTATTTATTCATGAGAGACACAGAAAGAGAGGTAGAGACACAGGCAGAGGGAGGAGAAGCAGGCTCCATGCAAGGAACCCCACGTGGTACTTGATTCCGGGACTCCAGGATCACACCCTGAGCCAAAGGCAGATGCTCAACTGCTGAGCCACCCAGGCATCCTGAGAAAACAAATTTTAAAATCCTAGAAGATGCATACATTTTTAGCAAAATAAATGAGCTATCTCATAGTGAAATATGTAAGGAAGCAAATACTTTATAAAGAGTTCTACAGAAATTTTAAACTTTTTCTTTTATTGAGCACCCTCATAAAAATAATTTTGAAACTTCAAAGAGCTTTTAGGTGAGATATTTTTGCATTGAACTATTCTTTATCGTGAAAAGGTTCAAGAGAAAAATGATTAGTTTGAGAGAAATATTTTAAAAAGAGAGCAAAAATTCAATGAGATAATAATAATAGGTCACATGGCAGTTTGATGACATCTTCCTACTCCAAACCTATATAAAACAATTGATAGAATACAACAATAATATATAAATATGTAGCTAGGTTTGTGAACCAAAAATAGCGAGGGAACCCCTGGTGGAACTAAGGACCAAAGCAGCACTATTCTTTGGAAGCCAGACCTTATAAGAACAAGTCTCTCAGTGAGGTGTCAAACCCCATGTGAGGGTAGGGCCAAGAACATGTCCTGTGTGCTGGGTAGTCAGAACTGTGGGTGCCCACATGAAACTCTGTTCATAGGTAGAACCTAGAATACCACCTCCCAGGCTGGGCGAGAGGTAGGATCTGCACAGTTGGTAGGCTTGTGTTTTCAATGACTCAAAAGCCTAGTATAGGGGAGAGCATACTGGAGAAAAGTCCTTGGGAAGATAAAACAACTACAATGAACTAAAGCCAGAGGAATAATTCTAGTAACATAACAAGAGAAGGGTGGACCCAACAATTTTAATAAATTCATATCCAAGGTAATAATAATAATGAAACCATTTGGAAAGGACTTTCCAACAGGCTGTTTAAAATTTTTATAGCTATGAAAGAGGGAATAATCCCATGAAATAAAAGAAGCACAATCCACTAAAAAGTAAGAAATTATTATTTAAAAAGTATAGGCTTTTATGAAAATTAATCTTTCAGGAATATTAGAAATAAAAAGCATAGTCAAAATATTTTTTAAAAATAATAGATGAGATCTTAAGTCACCTAGCAAGAACTGGAGAAATAGTGATTGGACTAGAAGGTAGCACCTGCATTAACACACCACAGAGAGATGGAAAATCTGAAAGAAAAATCAAGATATATATAAGGTTAATTAAGAAGCTCCATTTTATATCTAACATTTCAGAAGAAGAGAATGGGGATACATCTTGAATGGACAATATTCAAATGGTTTAGGCTAAGAATTGCCCATACTGAAATATTATTCATATTGAAAAAGCCGAGAGGTAGAATAATTATGTGCAATCTACAATCTACATCTGGCCACATCATAGCAAAATTGCAGAATACTGGAGATAAAAAACAAAAAATAAAACCTCTAAAAGCCACAAGAAGGAAATGTGCTTGCAAAGAATGGCGATAAACCAATAGCAGATTTCTCATCAGGAATTAGGATGCCAAAATATAGAAGGATGACAGCTAAAAAACATTACGGGGAATAAAAAAGAACAAACACAGAAACAAAAAACATTGTAGGGAAATAAAACACATAAGATTGTTTTTTTTTTTTTAACACAGCCAAATAATAATTTCAGAGGGATGATGTAGTGAGCATTTGTTACAATTCTTGACTGCTTCTCTCTCAGTTTGAACAAGAAGCAAGAAGAAAAATGAGAGTAGAAAGAATGTGAGGCAACAAATATGACAAAAAATTTAAGTAAAGTCCAATAGTAAATCTAAATGAATATAGACCAAAATGAATTAAGATAATAAAATAGACAAATCTGGGTATAGTTAGCTAAAGAAATCTTTGTTATTTTTTTGAGTTGTCCACTCTCTTTTTAAAAAAGATTTTATGTATTCATTCATTAGAGACACAGAAAGAGAGGCAGAGACACAGGCAGAGGGAGAAGCAGGCTCCCCTTAGGAAGCCTGATGTGGGACTCCATCCCAGGACCCTGGGGATCACAACCCGAGCTGAAGGCAGACGCTCAACCACTGAGCCACCCACGTGTCCCAATTTCCCAATTTTTTGCAAAAAAAGAGCTTCTTTTTTGTAAATTCTCAAAGCATTCTGTAAGAGGATTTAAAATAATATTAGAAACATTAATAATAGAAACAAAATTAAACAAAGCCAAAATATAATAGGAGGAAAAAAATGGCAAATAATCAGAGAATATTGTAATAGTAAAAGTAGAAGTTGTAAATAGTAATAAAAGTATTTAAGTAATGATAAAAAATAACTACAGGAAAAAAAGGAAGACAGTCTAAACACTTATAAAGTTGGTGTTCCTAAACAAAAGACTAGAAAAAATAAAATAGAAGTGATAATCAAAGTCATGAAAGAAGAAAAACTTACTAAGCTTAATAAATACAAGTCTTCAATTTATGCAGAAATGAAAATATACATTTACCAGTTACAGCATCTGAAAATCAAGAATTAAAAAAAATTATAAACAAAAAATACCCTTAAAAGAATAAGAATTAAACTTGTTTGTGACTTATCTTTGGCAATATTATATGTCAGAAGACAATGGATTAACCAAAGGAGAAGATTATATGACTCAACTTTCAGTATTCTATGAAGTTATTAACAGGGTAATTAATCAAAAGTTTCTTTGATTTATATAAGGATTCAGAAAGTATTTCACCTGAATACCTCTGAATAAAGTCTCAATGATTCTAACTGATTAAGAAACCGAAATAAGTTGAAAAGTCATACTGGAAAAAGATAGATAATAACCATTGAAAGCAACCATACATTTAGTTAAACTTAATTTTGTATATATAATTTCAGAACAGAATTATATGTGAAAATAAAAGATGAATAATACAAAAGAAAAATAATAATGCATTCCTCTGGGTCTGGAATCTCTAAGTGAAACCAACAATACCAGGAAATGGATCAGGCTAGCTATGAGGGAAGCTCACATAAAGAGAAATTTAAAAGTTACTATTTCATTCAAGACCTAGTAAGTAGACAGTCATTGTTTTAAGATTTTAAAGAAAACACTAAAAATAATATTTGGGGTCTATTTTAACCATATTAGTATAAAGAATAAAGAAATCAATATTTGATCCAAATCATGATCTGAAAATAAACAGAGAAATGATACAAAACAGAAGGCATAAATATGTGACATACATTATATGTTACATATCAATTATGGAAATAAATATGAAAGGGTTAACTCCTCTTTTGTAAGTTTAAAACTTCAGCTTCATTCCAAATTTGAAATTCATCTGTGTATTATCTATAAGAGGTAAATCTAAAACAAAATGACATAAAAGAAAGACAATGGACAATGATAAAGAATACAGTGTCAAACAAACAAACAAACAAACAAAAAAAAAAAGTAGTTGAGGTCCTATTTGGATATAACCAAAATCTCATTTTGCTTATGTTAGCTCTGTTTCCAGGATACTCAAGGAGACAAGGTGTTATTTTTTGCAAATGAGAATAATATAACCATTAAAAGGAAAAAAAATAGGTAATAAGAAAAGACAGTCTATTCAGAAAACCTTAAATAATTAATTAGAAAAAAATTAAAAATGAGTTTAGTAAGTTACATGTTTCAGAAATCTAGGAGCATTTTAAAATATTGGTAATAACAAAATGCAATGAGATAAATAATAGCATAATAGCAGAGTTCCTAGGTAGTTCAGTTAGTTAGCATTTAGGTTTGGTTTTGGCTCAGGTCATGATCTCAGGGTCTTGAGATCAGAGCCATTAGAGCTTCAAACTGGGCCTAGAGTCTGGTCTGCTTAGGATGTTCTCTCTCTTTCTCCTTCTGTCCCTTTCTCTCTCTCTCTCTAAAACAAATACTCTTTAAAAAAAATAGCATAATAGCATCACAAATCATGCTCTAATTTTTCAAATATATTTTTGGTGATACCCCAAATCTCTGTGGAAATTGCTAACAGTGGTACCCACAGGGCTAATGTGTCTAGGAAATTCTAACAGGAATGTGCTAATACCCAACTTTGCTATGGCATTGGTGAGTAGATTTTTGTGTAGCACAGCATAGCCATTATGTAAGAAGTTGAATGGACATGTATGCATTTTTTTCTAAGTTCTTTGTCAAAGTGGCAATTTATAATATAGATATAAAAATTATAATTTTTATATTTCTTTGATAACTAGGAATTTTAATTTGTATATCCTAAAAACTCTGATGTATGTAGGCAAATTAAGATTATATAACATGGAAGTAACAGGACTGAAGCCCAGTTGAGGTTGATCAGTTAAGAAAAGCATGTTATATTCACACACTCACACATACACATTCAGAAAACTATGAACAAGAAAGCACAGATTTAAATGGTGAGTCTCAAAAGAAAAGAGCTAGCAAAGGACTTTAGCCAGTATCTCAGCTTATTCTGCTCTCTGTTATTTATAATTATTTATTAGTAGGATTCTAATTCTGTTTGTAGTATGATTATATGAATTCCTTCTGATTTTGTTTCCCTTTCTGATTAATGCATGTCATTAAAACAGGGTTTAGGGATGGAGCTAGAGATTATTCTGCTGAGAAGTCAATCAAAGAAAGACAAATACCATAAGATTTCACTCATAGGTGGAATTTAAGAAGCAAAATAAATGAGCAAAGTCTAAAAAAGAGAGAGAGAGAGAGAGAGAGAATGGAAAACCAAGAAAGAGACTCTCAACTATAGAGAACAATCTGATGGTTACCAGAGGGGACATGAGGGGGGATGGGGGAAATAGGTGGTGGGGATTAAGGAGTGCACTTGTGATGAGCACTGGATGTTGTATGGCAGTGATGAATTGTTAAATTGTACACCTGAAACTAATATTACGCTGTATGTTAAATAACTGGAGTTAAATAAAAACTTAAAAAAGATGAAATAAAAAACCAGAACAGTGAGCAAACGAGTCATTTGAGGTGAATTTTTGGGAGTCTTTGACAAATAATTAAAAAGGAGAGAAAAAGAATCTAGAGAATTCAAAGTTCTCAACAACTCACTATAATTTAATACATAATTTAGTATGACAATGGTTTGGAATATCAAGGTTAGGAGATAAAAGGAAGAAAACAGTAGCTTAAAAAGGCAGCTTTTTTTTTTCCTTTTTTTGCAATCAATTGAAACAGGTTGAGTTGCTTAAAGGAGTTGTGAGTGGTTATTACAGAAGTGAAAGGTCAGGTACAATGTGATAAAAGCTTTTTGAAATACACACATGAATTTCCCATAGTGCAAACCAACATGCCATATATTGACCAACATAAATAATATGAGTAGCTTAAAGAAATTTGGGCCAAAAACCTGGTTATCAATCCCAAATGGTGGACAAACTTGAAAAGCATGTGTTTTAAGTATAAAATGATGAAGAGGGCTAATCAGAAGATGAAAACCTTGGAATGCAGGCTTTTTTGAATAGGAAGAAATAGAACCTAGACATACGCAAAAAGCAATGCAATGTTGAATGGCAAATATCAATACAGAGGAAAAGTTCTCTTCCCAGGAAGAGAAATGTATTAGACTTAGTTAGTAGAACGCCCACCATACAAGATAAGCAGCAGTTGGTTGAAACAGTTAAATGTGAAAAAAATTAAACATAAATATTTTAAAAGTATATAGACCTGTGATATTTTCTCAAACAATGAAAGACATTTTAAAGAATGTAACTATGAAGATTAAAAGTGCTGGGTTAAAAAAAGCAAAATATTAAACACTAAAATAAAAGACATAAAACAATGAGAAAATAATTTGCATTACACATGGCAAAGTTACCTTTCCTACATACAGAGCAGTTACAATCACTACAACACACATACACACATACACTGATGCACAAGTGCAAGCACACACATAGAAAAATGTTATATTTGGCCAAAGAAAATATTCTGAGACAATAAACATGCTGACTATAGTTAACATTACTTGTAAGAAACAAGAGCAGAAATCAACCATATAAGATTTTTTTTTATGTATCAATATGGCAATTTAAAATATGTTGGGGAAAATGTAGGGCAGAAAACAACCTCACACCTCTATTGATGCAAACTCCTGGAAGAAAGTACTGGAAAGACTAAAAGGAATTTTGTCAGAGGAATATCACAAGGAAACCATAAAACCCATATAAAAATATTACCAACGATATCATTTACAACAGTGTGATGTAATAATAAAAACAGGGAAGTGATCTACATACCCATAAGTTAAAGATTGCCTGAATTGACCATACATGTTCAATAGAAAATTCATTAAAGTCATTTTTAGAAAAAATTAATTGGATGAATGTTTACAACATAGCCTTAAGAAAAGAAAAGCAGGGATCCCTGGGTGGCTCAGCAGTTTAGCACCTGCCTTCGGACCAGGGCATGATCCTGGAGTCCTGCGATCAAATCCCACATCAGGCTCCCTGCATGGGGCCTGCTTCTCCCTCTGCCTGTGTCTCTGTCTCTCTGTGTCTCTCATGAATAAATAAAATCTTTAAAAAAATGAATTAGAGCTCTCTCCACTCTGGGTGAGGAGGTTCCATGGAAAGCACTGTATTGAATTTGGACTCACAAGCTGAAAAAGAAAAAAGAAAAGAAAAGCAGATTATGAAATATTTTGCATAGTCAGTTCCAAATATATTAAATGTATTTTGTGTGTATGTATAAGTAAATATTAGCCTGTCAGTAATAATAATTGCTGGATGGTAAAATTTTGAGGATTTGCTAAATTTTGTATAATAAATAAGCAACCACTGATAAGCAGATAAGTGCCATATGGATTTTATTTTTATTTTTATTTTTTTCATATGGTTTTTAAAAGTTGAAATAGGGGTTCCGGGGTGGTTCAATCAGTTAAGCCTCTGCCTTTGGCTCAGGTCATGCGTGATCCCAGGGTCCAGGGATTGAGCCCTGTGTCTGGCTCCCTGCTCAGTGGGAAGCCTGCTTCTCTCTCTGCCTCTACTGCTTTCCCTGCTTGTGTACTCTCTCTCTCTCTCTCAAATAAATAAATAAAAATCTTTTAAGAAAAGTTGAAATAACTTTGAAATGCATCCAAATAAAATAGTATAATTAACAGATAAAGAGGTAGATGGCCACATACCCATTTGACATGGCAAATACGGTAAAATACTAGCGTGAATTTAGGTGACAATACATGGGTATTTGCTATAAAATTCTTTTGGAGTGCCTAGGTGGCTCAGTGGTTGAGCGTCTGTCTGCCTTTGGCTCAAGTTGTGATCCTGGAGTCCCAGGATCAAATCCCACTTTGGACTCCCTGCATGGATCCTGCTCCTTCCTCTGCCTATGTCTCTGCCTCTCTTTCTATGTCTCTCATGAATAAATAAATAAATCTTTAAAAAACATGTTCATAATAAAATGTCAGAAAAAATAATTTAAAATATTATAGCAACAAAAATGTGATGTCCTGTATAATGTATTAGAATATATTTATGTTTCTTGTATTTATTGTTAAGTTGCTTTTTTGAATCTGAACATAACATTAAGTTATTTTATTAGTTTTAATATTCTACTGGTTAGAAGTCAGGGGAAAAAGAAAGGAAATCTTCACAGCAGCAAATTTACAGAGAGGAGTACAACTACAATGCTAACCAGCTAGTAAAAATTAAATTCTTGAGGTACCTGGGTGACTTAGCCAGTTAAACATCTGCCTTCTGCTCAGATCATGATCCCAGGGTCCTGGGATCAAGTTTCGCAAGGGGCTCCCTGCCCAGCAGGAAGCCTGCTTTGCCCTCTCCCTCTGCCCCTTCCCCTGCTGTTCTCTCACTCTCAAATAAATAAAATGTAAGTTCTTATGTAGGCTCCACTTTTATCTTTAATTACCAAGACAGATCTTTGCTAGATTAGCCCCACACATGTAGCTCCCCACTTTATTGGAGTGTACTAACTTGAGCTTCTCATCCCCCCGCATGGAAGAACTTCACCTTGAAGCTCCTAGTGCTCCACTGGAGGCCAAGAGTGGTTTCCCTGGTGGCTTAGAAAGCTATGTAGGTAACATAGATCTGAACACTCTTATTTCCTATATGGTAAGAGTTTAGAGGACCAGGTCATCTTCATTTTGCACCCAACACAATGCTTTTGGCATTATCCTGAAATATGAACCTAAGCAAGGTGCAGACCCAAAGACTGAAGAGTCTGCTTTACACTAAACCTGAAAGATGGAGGATCCATAGCTTAAGGAGCTGTGCTGTCTTGCTAGCACCTGGATACTTTCTTATAGGTGACAGTACTCAGTACTAAAAATATCCGAGTAAAAAATATAGACTTTCTTTTTTTTTTTTTTTTAATATAGACTTTCAATCAAAGAAAGTAGAATTAAAAACAAGACTCCATCCTGGGTTTCAGCACCAAAACAAAAACAAGGACCTAAGAAATATATTTTTTAAAGATTTTATTTATTGATGAGAGATACAGAGAGAGAGGCAGAGACATTGGCAAAGAGAGAGAAGCAGGCTCCATGCAGGGAGCCCAATACAGGACTTGATCCCGGGTCTCCAGGATCACGCCCTGGGCTGAAGGCAGGCGCCAAACCGCTGAGCCACCCAGGCGTCCGAATCTCAGAAATACTTTAAAAAAGCAATTTTGTTCTGGATATATTTTTTAAAGATTTTATTTATTTATTCATCAGAGACACAGAGGCAGAGACCTAGGCAGAGGGAGAGGCAGGCTCCATGTAGGGAGCCCGATGTGGGACTTGATGCTGGAACTCCAGGATCAAACCCTGAGCCAAAGGCAGATGCTTAACCACTGAGCCACCCAGGTGTCCCTTTTGTTCTTGCTGAGCATTTGGAGTGAAAGTAATGTGAGTGTCACCAATTTTTGGATCTAGTCAGTATTTAATCATGTGTGAAAGTTGCAGGAATAGTACTGGTAAATCAGTGAGGGAACAAATGGAAGTTTTGATATGAAATTAGATACAATAAGATAATATGGGCATCACCCTGGAAGGCTTTCAAAGTGCCCAGAAGACCTTACAGATACTTTCTCCTACCCTAATAACAGGTTTTGCCCTTTCAAATAACAATATAAAAATAAATTACAAATAAGTGTTCAACTTACTTGATTGTTCTTTTCCAAAGATGTAGATGTGTTCAACAAACATTTCTGAGGAATTACTCTGAGAAATTGTGATGAGTTCTGTTGGAAGCTTAACAGACTCAAAAACACCCTAGGAATAAATATATTAGAGAATTGTTACATATGGGGGAGGACTATGGATGAGCCAAAAGAGTTTTGGCATTTAAATATGTTTAAACAACCTTCTTAAAAAATGTGTTGAACAGATTTTAGGGAGCTATGCTGAGTAGCCAACATTAATATTTTTGCTTCTATATGAAATTCTGGGCTCCAAACAATTAATTGGGTAACTGCCATTTATATATGGTACAGAATTTACAAGGCAAATATATATTTAACATTCATGCACACAGTCTGCAGCTTAAGAATCGTCTTTCTTTTACAAGGAAGGAACTAAGAATGAAAGACACCAATTTACCCAAAGCTGTATCTGTACTATGTAACCAACTGGACTTGGCCCAGGTCTTTCTTCTTTTGATCCAGGACTTTTCCTCATTGTTCTAGAAAGGACCGTTTATCATACAACTAGTTCATAAGATGACATATCTGTTTGATGAAATAAAAACTGAAAGGAAAAGCATGAACACTTTTTTTCTTCATTCAGAGTATATATTAAGATTTTTACATGCTCTAGAAGATTTGTTCCCAAAGTATGAAATGTGTAGTATTACCATCAACTGCGACCTTGTTAGAAATGCAAATTCTTGAGCCCAATCCCAAATCTATTGAATCAGAAACTGGAGGTGGAGCTCAAAAATCTGTGTTTTGACAAGCCTTCCAGATTATTCTGATGCATGTTAATGTTTTAATTTTCTAATTAAACAGATAATTCTCTCATTAGCTTGGTAGGAATATCCAGGGGGGTCTGTATCTAAATCTTTTGAATTATTTGCTTTTTATATTAAATACTTGTATATTCTAAAAGCATTGTTTCTACATCTAAGTTTTAATAAAACCATTAGCATTTATTCTTGGTAGGCAAAACCAACATTTGCAGGAGATGCTAAATTGTTGATATATATTTTAAAATGTTAGTTTAGTAATTATACTTTAAAAATAAATTAGAATTACTGATACAATTATTCTTTATTAGTATTTTTTTATTTTATTTTTTTTATTTATGATAGTCACAGAGAGAGAGAGAGAGGCAGAGACATAGGCAGAGGGAGAAGCAGGCTCCATGCACCGGGAGCCCGACGTGGGATTCGATCCGGGGTCTCCAGGATCGCGCCCTGGGCCAAAGGCAGGCGCCAAACCGCTGCGCCACCCAGGGATCCCTATACGTATTTTTTTAAAAGATTTTATATATTCATTCATGGAAGACACAGAGAGAGAGGCAGAGACGCAGGGAGAGGGAGAAGTAGGCTCCATGCAGGGAGCCCAATGTAGGACTCAACCCCAGAACTCCAGGATCATGCCCTGATCCCAAGGCAGATGCTCAACTGCTGAGCCACCCAGGCGCCCCATATTACTACATTTAAAAAAAAAGATTTAATTTATTTATTTATTGAGAGTGCTAGTGGGGGTAGGGGTAAAGGGATGGAGAGAGAATGAGAGAATCTCAAGCAGACTCGTGCTGAGTGTGGAGGCCAACTCTGGGCTTGATCTCAACCCTGAGATCATGACCTGAAATAGAATCCAAAGTCAGGAGCTTAACCGACTAAGCCACCTAGGTGCCCCTCTGTTCCTTATCCTTAATGTAACTAGAGTACATTATGCAAAAATAAATTTTCTGAGTCAGACATTTTTATTAGCATTAAAACATTTTTTTGAAGACTTTACTTACTTATTTGAGAGAGAGAGAGAGAGAGAGAGAGAGCATGTGCACAAGCGAGGGAGGGGGAAGCAGAGGGAGAGGAATAGAGAATCTCAAGCCAACTCCCAGCTGAGCATGGAGCCTGAGCTGGGCTTAATCTCATGACCCTGAGATCATGATCTGAGGTGAAATCAAGAAAATGATGAGCCTCCCAGGTGCCCCATATTTAAAATTTTTATAGCCACATATTTGTCTATATTACCATGTAATTTATAATTCGTGATATTTGTGAGACTTCAAAATGATACTTTTCATTAAGACAAGTCCTATCTAATGTAAAAAATATTGAATTCAATGTTATTTACCAAGAATGGTTTGTTTTTTTGTTTTACATAATCAAATGAAAACTGGATTTAAAAATTGGTCGAGGCACCCAGAATGGAGAATGTTACCAACACACTAAAATAACCAATTGCTATGATTTTCACTATACTCAATCAAAATGAAGCTTCCACTGTCTGATTCTGTTCATTTTAAAAGCCATTTGGCTTATATTAATTTTTCCTTACCCATGTGCATGCTATCTGATTTGGCCAATGGTTCCTGCTAATTCACAGTGACAGTTTTGAATGATGTCATTTTTTATCATTTCTGAGTTCATTGCATTTAATGTTCAAAAATATGGCAAAACTATCATAATAAGAAGCATAATCCCAGGAAAGACATTGGCAAATATCTTGTATGTTATTTCTGCTGAACAAATGCAAAAATGGAGCCTCATCTTCTCTATATATTTCAATCAAAACCAAACAGCATTGACAGACCAAGACCATGACTCATTTAGCTTTCTCTTTATTCACCATTTGCTTATTGCATCTATTGTCAAAAGAAAGAAAGAAAAAAAGAAAGAAAGAAAGAAAGAAAGAAAGAAAGAGAGAGAGAAAGAAAAGAAAAGAAAAGAAAAGAAGAAAGAAAGAAAGAAAGAAAGAAAGAAAGAAAGAAAGAAAAGAAAACACCCCTAGTTGGAATTTAAAATTTTCTATACTATGACCTCATTTTTCCCTAAATATAGTTGGATAATTTCTGACTCTTATAGGTCATTTCCTTACTCAGAATGCTCTCCTGCTTTGCCACTATATATCATTTACCCAACTCAAAAGTTTTCCATTTTTCAAGGTCCTGTTTAAGTCACTTGTAGAATGTTGTAGAATGTCTTTTCTGTCTACCTTCACTCATATAGAGCTCCTTCTTAAAACCTCTATATGGATATCACAATTACTCTTATATGGCATTATTTTGAATTATTTCATCATTTTATGTGTTAATGTCCTAATTCTTCAGACAAATTTTAAGGAAGTCAGTAAGATGTGAATTTGAAGTTCACAGGCTCTGGAATGAAACTTTCTGGCCTTGAATTCCTTTTCAGTCAAGTTCTTTTGGATTAATCCTCTTTGATTAAGTTGTGTGATTTCAGATAACTTGGATTACTTGTGCTTCAGTGTCCTCATCTGTAAAATGATGATAAAGGAAATATCAATCTTCTGAGAGCTGTTACATGTAGAGTTGACTGATGTAGCAATTATTATAAGGGTATATAGGAAAGAACAATACAATGGAACTTTTGAATATGAAAATATCTGAGTTTTTTTTCCCCATTTAACTAGCCTAGAAAACTCACAATATTCTTATATGTTTGTTTTTCCTCATCTGCGAGATAAAAATGATGTTTTCAGTGATCTCAAAAGTCTATCCTAAGTTTGAAATTCTACTGCTACTAGAATGAGGATGTCATCAAATTGAGTCCCGTCCTTTCTTCCCTCCTTTTTCCCTCCCCCCTTCCCTCACTCCTTTCTTCTTTTCTCCTCCTCAGAATTAAAATTCTGAAATGTAAATAATAATCTTCACTATTTGATGAATTTTTGGAAAAGAGATGATCATGTCTACTTGTTTTTCTTTTTGTTTTGATCCACAGATAACTCTGCATTTTCTATGCTCAGCACTCATGTAATAGCTGATCAATTGACAATCCTATAAGGCTAAACCATGTTCAAACTAGATTATGCTGAGCTATTTATGTAGCCTTTTACTCCTGCTTTCATTTTATTCACCCTTCCCTTCCTAAATGTATACAAACAGACATAACAAGTCAAGGCCTTTGCTATCCAACATTCTCTTAGTAGAGATTATGATATGCAGCTTAAAATAGACACCTCCTCTAAATGGACAGTCTTGAGGCTTTTGGTGTGGCTAGCAGATCATTGCTCCATGACCAGAAACACACAAACAAACAAGACCAAAAAAGAAACAAAAACAAAAAACACCCCACAGAGGCCTCCCTTCACAATGTTGAAGCAGTGCTGTATGAGGCCACATAGCTTGGCAAGTGACAGGTGGGCAAGATATCAATGCCTCTTGGGCAGCTCTGACAAGGATCTTCGAACAGTCCAGAATGGAACGTCTGTACAATCATTCCCCAGGAAAGCTATCTTCTAGATATTCTTATGTATTTCTTTCCCCTCCAAGTAGAAAAACAACCTGAACTATAGACACTTACTTCGTTTCTACTTTAAAATATTTCTTTTCCAACAATAATAAATTATTGGAAAGCAATTTGGCAAAATGTATTAAAGTGTTTATACTGGGGCACCTGGGTGGCCCAGTGGTTGAGCATCTGCCTTCAGCTCAGGTTGTGATCCTGGGGTCCTGGGATCTAGTCTCACATTGGGCTCCCCACAGGGGGTCTGCTTCTCCCTCTTACCTGTGTCTCTGCCTCTCTCTTTGTGTCTCTCATGAATAAATAAAGTCTTAAAATAAAATAAAATAAAAAATCTGCCTAGATCTTTCCCTTTTATCGTTCTGTTACCTAGATATACTTCATTTTATTTCAGTATTCAGGAAATGAAGGAAATGTGGTTCAGTTTTGAATGTGCTTGAACTAGCTCTGGGGACAGGCATTTAGCTAAGTAAGAGGGAAATTTTGCAAAAAAATGGAAATCTCTGGTCTTTCATAGGTTCTAGTATAATATTAACATTTTATTTGCATAATGCTTATCTTTGTATTGAGTTTACTAAATCTTATTATAATATGGTAATGGTTTTTGGAGAGCTTTACATTCTACATTATTCTTGTAAGAAATTTGAAAGGGAGAAATGTACAGAAACAACTACTTGAGATTGGATAAGTATATATTGGGTGATTTTCTGATTATATTTTTAAAATATTGTTCCCAGATTCATGTACACATTTGGAAAAAAACTAACTTCACATATTTATTATGTATATTTTAAACAGAAGAAATACCATTAAAGTCCATGGAGTAAATATATAGTCATTTTGTAAATTATTTATCTGGAAACCTCAAGAGCTTTTTGCTGCTGTTTCATCTGTCAGTTAAATTTGTTTTAGTGGTATAAGTAATAGTTATGTGATATTATTGTATGAAGTAGTCATGAAAATATGTACAATTTACTTGTAAGACTGATCAAATAAATAAAGATATAAGAGTATATACTGTCTTGATCAATGCATGTAACTCTGCAAGTGCCAATCACCCTTTACCTTATTTTTCTATGTGAAAATGTACACACTAATTTAACATATACTTTTTATTCATTTTTACAAAGTGAATTATATATCACAATTTTAAAATTTGCAGAGATGTATAATTTCATACATTCTTAAGAGTTGCATTTAAATAATTTTGTACAGCCCTGCAACAATTAATTATTATTAAAACATCATGAAAAATAACAAAAGAATCTAAAATAATCCACCAATGTCTTTAGTACACCAACAAAAATACCTAAGGGTAAATTTGTATGTGTCTCTCTTCTTTTTCTTCTCTTTCTCTTCTTATAAGGACATCAGTCATGTTGAATTAAGAGTCCATCTTTATGCCCTAATTTAACTTAATTTCCTCCTCAAAGGCTCTGTCTCCAAATCACATTGAAGGTTGAGGCTTCAATATATGACTATTGAGGGAACAAAATTCAGCTCCTAACACTGCATAATTGGTGAATAGTTTAATTTAACTAGGGTGTGGTATACATCCTGCTATGCTAGGACCAAATAAATGAAAAGCAGTAGAGATAATGAAATACGGATGAACTACAGAATCTAAGTTTAGGAATGGGCAAGAAGTATATAAAAAGTATAAGAAGCATATATAAGAAGTATAGGTATAAGTAGGTTCAATGGATGTAGGTATAAGTAGGTTCAATGGATGTAGGTATAAGTAGGTTCAATGGATGTAGTTCTTTATGAAGATGAAGAATTATTACAATTATTGTATAATAGGCAAAATTTACTGAACACTTCCTGTGTGTCATTTGGGTGCATAACAATTCTGTGAGAAAGGGCTAGCACTATTCTTGTTTTACAAATAAACACAGACGAACAAAATGGTTCCTGCAAAGATCACATACTTTGGAAAATGATGTCAGGATTTGAAGAACATCAGTCTGAATTCAAGACCACTCTCTTCACCACGATGTCCTAAGTGAGCTGGAGAAGGAGAAAGAAGTGATGTCTATGTAGCAGAATTCTCAAAATCAGTATTCCTCAGGTAGTAGCTTCATTGGTCTTGGCAAACTACAAGGCTGATTATAAAAAGTACTGGCTGATTTTTGAACTGGGGGAACAAGTATTTTGAGAAGAACAAGTTGTTGAGGGCCTAGGGCAATGAAGATGGATCATCTGCATGAGTGAACAAATCACAATGATGGTAAATAGCAGATCATTAGCTTCTCTGAGCCTATGTGAAGCTTTGCTCATGGCAGTATTGTAGTCAATGAGGTTTATCTGAAGGGTGGTGATTGCTAACTGAGCATATGTGAATTTGTAAATTAAGGGAGACCTTGATCTTTGTGTCAGTTACTGGGTATAATCTGGAGGTTCTAATCCATTCCAGGGAATTCCTAGAGGCTTCAGATTTCATTCATGTTCTCCAGAGTTTATCAGAGATATTATCAATCATAGTCTCTGATTACATAGAAGCCAAGTGGATATTTAGGTATAACCATCCTTTCCTGTTAAACACTGACACTGCATATAACTGGCTCATACCACCTTTCCCAAGCACAAGACATGCCCTCTATATTATGATATCTTTGGCATCTAGAACAGCTCCTGAAACATACTAGAATCTCAAGATATGCTTAGTGAATCATTTTGGAAATAAATTTAATTCCTCATATCTTCACTAAAACAAATTTCTACTCTTGGTACAGCTGTGCAGTAGTTTTTAGAGAAACTCTTTCTACAGTAATTTAGCTTTGAAACCTTTGTGCCACTGGATGTTATTGGCACAGTCAACCCAGTGCAAGTTCGCTGGTTCATATGCTAGGATGTTTTCTGATTTCCTGCAGGGGAGCAAAGTGATTCCCAGAACATAGAATTGTGCTATTATTCCAGCTTCCCTTACTTATTCTGAGAGCAGCTCAGAATCTAGACATCAAAGGAAAGCCCCAAATTTCAAACACAAAAGTGACAAGAACTTCCATTTTCTTGACATTCTCCTGGGGGAATAGTGGCTGTTATTAGGTTGGATTTGACAGCATTGATTGATTGTCAATTTGATTTAAGAGCACAATGCCCCCCCTTTCATTTTATTCTTGCCAAGGACCCTGTACGATTTGACTACATTTTTTACGCTGCCTTCATTTCACCCACCCCTGTGTATCCCCCCCTTCCTAGTTACAGATTTGGAAAGGGGATAGTTTAATAATATGCCAGGTTGAGTGGAAGCCAATTTTTATTTTCCTTCTCCTGTGCTTTATTATTGGCCAGATTTTTAAAAAGTTCTTTTCTGCTTCTGTGTCAAATAGAAGCCAAATTCATCTCCTTTTAATTTAAACTATTCTTTGTAATAATTTAGCCTCATCCCAGTCCCTTGTGTTGTTCTATATCCTTAGACCATATTTGGTTGAGTTCTGTAGATTTCCAGTTAGATGAAAGTGGCTTAGAACCATGGAGAATCTCCAGAAGCCGTTGATTCCAGTCCAGGGCAGAAAAACTCAACTCTAGACAAATGGTGTCTTTTCTGTTCTTCAAAATTTCAAGATCTTCCAGTGGTCTTCAAACTTACATTGCATTTACATGGAGCACTATGTTCTTTTTTTTTTTTTTTTTTTGGAGTACTATGTTCTTTTCTATTTTTTATTTGGAAATTTCAAACCTAAAAGGGAAATGAAGAGACTATAATGAATATTGTGTAATCTTCACCTGGACTCATCATTTATTGTTATCTCATTATGTTTGCTTTCTCTCTCATGTTCATTCTTTCTCACACTGTATAATTCTCCTCTATCATCTATCTATCTATCATCTATCTATCTATCTATCTATCTATCTATCTATCTATCTATCATCTATCTATATCTATCTATCTATCTATCTATCTATCTATCTATCTATCATGTATCTATCATCTATCTATCTATCATCTATCTCTCTTTCTATTATCTATCTATCATCTATCTATCATTGTCACCATCTGTCTGTTTATCTATCCTGGTGAGCAATTTGAAAGGTCATTGCAAGCACCGTAATACGTTACCTTAGGTAGACATTATAGACACAATGTTTGTCCAATGCCTGACAAACTTACTAAAAGGCAAACAGAAAACTGCATATCAATTGATTTATGTAGTAGAAAGGGATTTTTTCATTTAGTGAATCAACCTGTGTGTGTGTACATGTGTGTGTGTAGAGCAAAAGTCTTTCTTGACTAAGGAGTGTGTGGCAATAAATAATGCTTGCAAGATCTCTATATATGTGTATATTTAAATAATTATTTGACATGTGAATAAAGCATACATAAAAGTTAAAATGGCAAAGGCATAAGACAAGTGCATTCTTGAGTTTTAAAATGCATCCTCCACCAATTGGTTCTGAACCCCAGAGAACTGAGCTAGAGTTCAGCTGGCACTTTGCCAGGACATGAGGAAAACTAGGGCTCTGATGAATTTTGACATGGTGGCACTTGCAGTCTCCTGAGGGACTGCTATACACTGCTTTTCCTTCCTGAGGTAATAGGCACACAACCTGCATTAAGTTATATTCTCTGTCCCAATCATCCACACTGGAGAAATGTAGTGAAAGCACACCAAAGCACAGAAGGGATACGAGGTAGCAAAAATGAGTCTGCAGTCTAAGAGATGTGTGTAGAAGGAAAAAAGTATATGGTTATTAGAAAGACACTCTCAGCCCTCTATAAGTGAAAGAATATCATTTCTTTCTGAGAGTCTAGGTGGCATAGTTCTTTTTCCGGTAACTAATGTATAGCTAGAATTGTTTAACCTTCATAGCAGTCTGGGTCTCCTGGGCTTTCTGGATCTGAAGCAATTGCCCTAAGAATAACTAAGAGGCCAATGAAATGAAGAAAAAGCAAATGTAGGGCAGTTCTGCACCAGGAACATGACTCACAGAGGTCAAGTACGTGCCTGACCTAATGAGGCTGACAAGCACCATCTCAGTGACAGCCTGAGCTGCCTTCTAAACCAACTGGACTTCCTCGCTACTTCCTAGGGAGATACTCTGGCTCACAAGGTAAACTTTGAAAAATGATGGCTAGAAATGTTTTGATAGACATAGAAGATGCAGGCGTAGCCTGTCCCTTTAGACACCAGGTCTTACAAGTGTGGCAAGAGCATCCCCTGGTCTATAATCTGCACAATGGAGTTTTTAGTTATTGTTCTTTTTGCTTCTCTCTCTCTCCACCCCCTTCCCAACCCTTGTGCTATGCAACTAAAAATAAACAAAAAGGAAAGCCCTTCTAGAATTTTGTGTTTTAGCATCTCAAAAGCAAAAGCATACACACTGACACTATGTCTTTTTGCTATAATTCAGTTAGGCCACCTAGCACAGAACCTCATAGATGGCAAATATTCATTTTCTTTTCACTTAGTCCAAAACATGCCATGATCATCATCACCATCATCATCCCCAACAAATGTTATTATGTGTAATTCCTGCCTTCAATGGACTTAAATTACATTTTGATACACATTTACATAGATACAAATGTAGTTATAAATACATGAAAAAGTGCAACACATTACATTTTAATGACTGGATTATTTTCCTGTTGCCCTCCAAAAAATGACTTTCTAAACTGAAAGTATGTATCTTATTCATATTTATTCTTTGTACAATGTCTGTTAATATTAGACCCTTAATAATGGTGTTGGTTCTATATACATATATATATATATTATACACACACATATATATACTTATATAAATAATATGGTCATATATTCATATATGTATATGGATAAAATCTATTATAGTTGTTGAATGAGTAGTATCAAACAAAATATGCTATTGGTTCTCAAAGAAGGGAGATACTAGATGGGCACAAAAGTCTGGGTAAGTCTTCTCAGAGTAATCACATACCTTAAGCAAGAAAAAAATGAAAGATGTTGCATACAAAGATTTCTCTCAGGTGAAGGTCCAAACAGATTGGAATGGATAATTTGGAAGTTCTAAAAGATCGATCTTTTGGTGGCAAGTTAAATGCTTTGTTATGGCTTTTAATGTAGCCTAAGAAAAGTTCTTTGAGAAGAAGAGAAACATATTAGGCCATGGCTTAATAATTCAAATTCAGGGTGCCTGGGTAGCTCAGTGATTGAGCATCTGCCTTTGGCTCAGGTCGTGATCCCAGAGTCCTGGGATGGAGTCTCACATCGGACTCTCTCCAGAGAGCCTGCTTCTCCCTCTGCCTATGTCTCTGCCTCTCTCTGTGTGTCTCTCATGAATAAATAAATAAAATCTTAAAAAAAAAAAAGAATTTAAATTCAGTGTCACAATGCAGAATGGATTAAGCAGAGGAGACAATGGAGGAAAGAGGTTTACAGATATGGACTAAAAGATAATCAAGTGCCATGTGAAAGAAAAGGAAGAAACAAAAGGACATAGCAGCAGATAAAGTAATATCATTTAGTGGGTAATTAACTTCAAGAAACAACAAAGAAAAAGGAGTCAAAGATAACTCCAAGTCTCCCAATTTGATGACTAGGAAGTATGGTGGTAACATTAAGCCCTACAGGAAACTATAGTTAGGGAGAAATGGCTTCACGATAAAGAATAGAAATTTGAGTTGCTTCTTGATAAACTGTTTACTAGAAAATAAAGGACTTGGGACATTAAACAAGGTTCTCAAGGCTGGAATGTAGCTCTTAAAATCATTCACACAGAGTTGGTGATCCACTTGTCTCATATTGTCATAGACTGCTTACCTCTCATCTTTCCTTCACTCTAGTGCACTTCTAGTGTTTTCTGTTAGCAGTATGTGGGCTCACAGACTGTGCAAATGACAAAACAAAGTAATTTCCTCTCCAAATCTACTTGCCTGTTCTGTAATATGCAAGTGGATCTTTAAATGACTTCTCCTGCAGCCCCCTCATGCCCATTATTTTAATAAGCATATCCTCAGGTAAGCTTTGCACCTGAAGTGCCTCCACTATTGAGAATGTCTGCTTGTGTTCTTTGTCATCTTCATTTATTAAGTTTAAATTTCACAGTTTGGGCCAGTCTCCTTTCCCAGGTTGATAGTTGGTGTTTTGGATATTTTCTAGTTTAACTGAGAATAGAGAAAGTCCCCTCTCACCCTACACTCCAAATATCACCTGTTTCTTTTACTGTTATTTGTTTGTTTCAAGAAAAGGAAGTGAACCAGAATGCTTGTTGAACTATGTTTGAGCAGAAAGTTTACTTCGTTTTATGGTTAGTTACCTAGAGGATATCAAATATTGACGTAAAACTGGGATGTGAGAAGAAATTCTATACCTTACTTCATCAGTTTCAGTATTAGGAAATTGTTCTGGCTGGAGAACTGAAAAAGAAGATCCAAATCCTTTTTATATATCCAACTATCTGAAACAGTCTGAGTTTTCTACGCCTATATCTAAATGAGCAGATGTGGAACAACATTTAATTTCACTGCAACTTCTGCCATCTGGAAAACATTGGAAAACTATCACAGCTATTTCAGTGGTAGCAGGATTTCTCTTCTGTAATCTAGAGCTATTCATGTGTGATTATTGAGAGAGAGAGAGAGAACATATCTATTGCTATATTCTAGAAAAACTTCTCTGTTTTGATATGCAAATGTTCATAGTTTTATACTCGGGTTATTAAAGTGGCTTACCTCAGTATATATTATTGAGAGACTAAGAGGGTTAAAATATTTTTGTGGTGAACTATAAACCCTTCCATTCATTTATTTTTTTTGAGAGGTTGACTAAAATTGGTAATGATGAATATGTTTTTTGATAACCTGAAACTATTATCCTACTTGGATCAAATTGAAACTTAAGAATCCAAAGGAAGCAGAAAGTTTTATAGTAAAAGCTTGATAAGCAATAGAATGAGAATGAGCTATTAGGATAAAAAAATAAGCAGGACTTTAATTAATTTTTTTAATCATAGAGTGAGGTTATTTTCCCTGAGGACTTGCTTTTTTCCAGTATTTCATTTTACCTGCATGGTTTCCTATTCATGTTAAATGGAGGAACACTGTGGCTCATATTTTTCTTTTGCAAAGACTACTTATTCTTTAATAAGGACAGGTAATAGTTTCTTTGTGGAGCTAATTGACTTTCTTGCTGTGAACATAGAACCTTAAAGCTAAACTAGTGAATTTTAAATAAATAATGGAAGTTTCCTAACTTTATGAGAGTTTCGTCAAAAGATACTGTATTTAATCTGATATAGATCCAATAGAGAAATTATTTTACTTATTAAAATATTGCAAAACACATTTATTTGTTTAAAATTCTGATGTGTTTCATGCAAAAAAATAAATAAATAGCTCATAGGTGCAGGCTAGCACATGAATGCATTGCATAATGAAACTGAAAAAATATTAATACTGTATTCATCTTAGTTTTGAATCCTGGAAGAAAGACCCATGGTCCAGAAAACAAAAAAACGTATGTGGTGGGTACAATGCAAAATTAAGCTTAGCAATGTTAACTTGTCCAAAATTACAAAACTAATAAGTTCTGGAGTGTGTCGAGACAGAAGGGGAAGTAGTGGTTGGGTTAGCCAAGGATCCTGAGTTACAAAGAAATGCAGATTTCATACAAAGCTGGAAGATAAATAATCTGGAAGTTGCTTTGGACAAGAAGGAGATGTTAATACAATATATTGAAACCAAGGGTATCTTTTTCATTTACTTTACAAATCATGCTTAAAGGCAAGTTAAATTAAAAATGTGTAATAAGTAAAATAAAATCTCAAAAAAAAAAGATTGCTGCTAGTGAGAATGTTTAACGCAAATGCCTTTTGGGAACTGAGGACAACATCTGCCCATTCCAATAGTAAAAAATAATAATAAAAATAAAATAAAATACACTATATAATTAAGACTAAACAAGTATCCATTGAATAAATTTGTTGCCAAAATATTTTGCTTAATTGCAACTTTACAAAAATGTAAAATTTGATTGCAACCTCAATAAAGACAACTATATAGATAGATATCACAGATAATTATTTAAAGATAGAATGCCTAAATCCCAGAATGTTTACCATAAACTTACTACTTTATGCATATGGATCTTCTACTTTTTAGTAGTATTGTATAATTTCAATGCTAATTATTTTTTATATGGCTCCTAAAATAATTTTCTATTTCTGGTTCACACTACAACTAAATGTGAGAAGGAAAAGAACTTGAGAAACTTCAATGTCTTATAGACCTTGCGCAAAGTGGATGATGTATATGTAGAGAAACCGTGACGGATAGTACTTAAAATGGATATATAACTAACATAAAGCTAATCATTGTTTCCTATGGTATGACACCCATAAATTCAAGGTATGGTGAGTAACAATTCTACATATAAAAATAAGAAAAAATCTACTTATATTTGTTGACATTTTTGTTGGCTTTTCAACTTGTTTCAGTTGAAATTAGACCATTTTACTTTAGCTTACAAAAAATTCTTGGATACCACCATTACATGTATTTTCTCATATATAAACCCCAATTCTGTGCTTGCAAGTGGCATTTCAGTCCACATATCTCTTGATCATTATAACTCCATGTTTAAAGCTCTAAAGAGAAAAACTAGTATTCAATCAGGACATAAAAAATCATGTATGAGGGTCCTACATGTTCAGAGACTCTTGCATATACTGTGGTTCTAGAATATAAAAGACAAGGGGCATCTGGGTAGCTCTGTGGGTTGAACATCCAACTCTTTGATTTTCCCCTAGGTCATGATCTCAGGGTGGTGGGATCAAGAGCTACATCAGGTTCCTCACTCAGCAGAGTCTGCTGGAGATTCTCCGTCTTCTTCTTCCTCTGTCTGTCTCCTTTGTGCTCTCTCTCTCTCTAAAATAAACAAATAAAGCTTTAAAAGACAATAGATAGACTTTGTAGCTTTATAGTTGCCAGTAAGACTCTCTACCTCTTATCTGGAGCCTTGACTGCACAGGAGGGAACAGCAAAGAATCCTCAAGTGTTACACTTAACTCCTACTGAGAAAATACTATATTCCACTACTTGTGATGAGAGTAGTTAATCATGAAATAAGTGAAGGTTCTATATAAATAAAACGACAGTTCAGTACAGAGAAGAGAAGCAAATCAAGACACTGATTCTTGGTGTTTTTCTGGAAAAGAACTACACATTCATCTCAAAATAGCACTCCAATATAATTATTTTGAGTCAAAAATACCCTTTTTATCACTTTTTTAAACTATATTTGTGGTCGAAAAAATTTTGAAACCCACCTCTCCCTCTCTCCAAGGTGCATCACCTAATCCCTGAAACTTGCTAATATGATAAGATATCATTTCTGTGATGATATGGTATGTTATTTAGCTCAGTTGATCTTATGATAGGGAAATTCTCTATATGGACCTGACCTAATCATATGAACCCTTAAAAGCATCAGAAGGCAAAAAGTAAAGGCAGAAAGATTTGAAACATAAAAAGTACTCAACATGCTAATGCTGGCTTTGAAGATAAAGAAAGCCACATAAAAAGAAATATGAGAAGCCTCCTAGGGAAGAGAATGGCCTCTCCCTGACAGTCAGAAAGGAATCAGGGATGTGAGACCTAAAACCACAAAGGACTGGATTTTTCCAACAAATTTAATGAGCCTGGAGGTAAACCCTTTCCCAGAGCCTCCAGTTAAGAGCCCAGCCACCTTAATTTTTGCTTTGTGATACTCTGAGCACAGATCCAGTCAAAAGGGCCCAGACCTCCAACATATAGCATTGTGATATAATAAATGGGTGCTGTTTTAGGCCATTAAATTTGTGGTCATTTATCATGCAGCAATAGAAACTAATATAATATTTCACATGTTTTGTGTTTTGGAGGGCAGAGAGTTATTTGATCATTCAGACCATCAAGTCTTTAAACACAATGGATAGTCAAAGAAAAAAAATTATTATAACTTTTTAAATAGAAACTCAGGATTGGATAATGTTAGAAAAATAAATCTTCAGATATTCTCTGAAACTTAATGCCATTGAAGGACATAAAAAGTGTCTTTGGGGGCAGCCCCAGTGGCGCAGCGGTTCGCCGCCACCTGCAGCCCAGGGCGTGATCCTGGAGTCCCGGAATCGAGTCCCACGTCGGGGTCTCTGCATGGAGCCTGCTTCTCCCTCTGCCTGTGTCTCTGCCTCTCTCTCTCTCTCTCTCTGCATCTCTATGAATAAATAAATAAAATCTTTTTTTAAAAAAAGTGTCTTTAGATGAAGTTAATAAGAATGACAAACTGAACTTTTCCAATCATAAAAATAGACTTATTTTTACTTCTACCTTCACAAATCTTGTTTTCCCCTATACTAATATTTTTTATTCCAGAATTATCTAAGAAAAGAAAACTGGAGCCTCACAAGTATAATTCCTGGAAATACTGGAAGTCTACATTTTCTTGCTTCTCTTGCAGCTAGGTTGAGGCATTGTGATTGAGTCCTGGCAATGGAATATATACAAAAATAATACTTGCCATTCCAATATGTGGAACTTTAAAGAGGTCTATGTCAAACTTCTGTTTTTTTTTTCTTTCTTCTCTGTGATGACATTGGTGACCATTTGTTTAAAATGTTAACATCAGAAAATTAAAAAAAAAAAAAAACAGCTTGGATTCCTGAGTTATTGCATATAGGAAAGCCACCAAAGAGACCTTATAGACCCACACCAGAAATAAATCTTCATAATGGTAATTTACTGAATTGGGAGGTTCAGTTGATTTGTTATAGGAACTAGCATTAATCTCCTATAAAACATTACTTTTCTCCTGAAACTATGATGTAGCAACCAATAGCCTCAGAAATTATCAATAAATCAGTGTTATTAGTACTGTGAAGTTTAAGACCTCATTTTACCACAATACTGATTCTGGCATGCTCCAGGAAGCTGGCACAAAGCATATGGTAAATAAATAGTTTCAAATGAATAAATAGTTTCAAAAGCCTTGCTTTTTCTGGATATAATATGCTTTTACAATAAGGAATATCATGTAGTCTACCTAACATTTCACTAAGATGGCTCATGGTCAACAAGGCCTTGTCAGATAATTGCTCTGAAGGCCTAAACTCATGGAGGAAAAATACAAGTAACACCCTGAAGCTTACTACCTACATTCTCCAAGCTCCTTGTTCTAGAAGATTATTATAATTTTGCTTACTAAAATTTTTCATTTCCTCCAAATTATGATAAAGCTAACAGCTGCACCCTTTAAATAAAAGTAAAATACTTTTTTTAAAAAAAAGTACAATTTGGAGAATTAAAAATAACCTGGAATTTTCTAACAATGCTAATTGCCAGCTAATTTTGGACTGCCTACTCAAATATATACCAATATTAGATAAAACAGAAAATTTAAAAATCAAAAAGGCAGATTCACCTGGGTGCTCAGTTGGTTAAGCATCAGATTCTTGGTTTTGGTTCAGGTCATGATCTCCTGGTTGTGGGATTGAGCTGCACATCAGGCTCTCTGCTCAGTGCAGAGTCTGCTTCAGATTCACTCTTACTCTCCCTCTCACTCATTTTTTCTCTCTCTCTCAAATAAATAAAATCTTTAAAAAAAATCAAAGAATGTATTTATTCTAAAAACATGATAAATGTCACCTTATATACCTAAAACTGAACCACATGCATGGTATAAGTAGCAGACAAAGTGAAGTGATGGAAAGGTAAATTTTTAAGAGAAATTGAAGTACTTTTATGTTTGCGAGAATAAGCCAGGTTCAACACAGCAAACCAGGGACTCAGAAGAAGAGCCTCCAGTTGTAATAAAAAACACAAATAGCCTATGACCAGTATCTGGGGCTCTGACAGAAACTGGCTGCTTAGTTTAGATTGCAGGAAGGAGTAAAAATAGCCTAATAGCTTCAAATTGGGACAAATGATCAGCACCGGGACTTGCAATATCTACAGAGGAGTGGAACTCTCTATTGCCAATTTATGATTATGTCTCAGAGAGATGCTTGAAGAGAACAGATAGATATCAACAGAAATTGCTATATCCAGAAAAACAAAACCTGCCAACAAACAAAAACAAAGCACATTAATCAATTCAATATTGAAAGTTGCAAGAAAAATATATTATGTGAGGCAAAAATTCAAATAGAATACTAATAAGACAATTAAACAAATTAAATTAAATAATTCACTCTCAGGAGAAGGAAATAGAGCAATTTAAAAAATGACATTTTTGATCTTCAATAATAGATAAAAAGCAATGAAAATTCACAGGAAATGAAATGTATCAGAAGTTTAATCAAGAACAGGTTTATATGAAAAAACAATTGAAAATTATAGAGTAGAAAAATATGAAAGCTATGACAATATGATTAATTGAACTTAATATATATTTGATAAACTTTAAAACTATTCATGAAAAATTTCTTAATAAAGTAATACTAGGGCAGCCCAGGTGGCTCAGCGGTTTAGCGCTGCCTTTAGCCCAGGGTGTGATCCTGGAGACCCAGGATCGAGTCCCACCTCAGGCTCCCTGCATGGAGCCTGCTTCTCCCTCTGCCTGTGTCTCTGCCTCTCTCTTTCTTTCTCTGTGTTGTCTCATGAACAAATGAATTTTAAAAATCTTTAAAAAAAAGTCATACTAAAATGCTCATGAATGAAATAAACACTAGAATGGACCATTGAAATCAGCATTAGTGAACTGGAAGATAGTAATTAGATATACAATTAGAAACAACATGGGTAGATATAGAGTGGAAAATATAAAAGAGAAATTAGGGGACATGAAGGTTACATTGTAACTAAAATATGTATCATAGAAATCTTGGGAGGAGATAACAGTGCAGATAGAAATAAGAGGTTTTCAAAAGGCAATGACTAAAGATATTCTAGAAATTGTTAAAACCTTATAACTTAACAGATCAAAGAATCTATTAGTGGAATGCAGCAGCCGGACAACTTAAAAGAGAAAAAATATTGTAATCTCAACTGATGCAGAAAAGCAGTCATTTAAATTTAACACACATTCATAAAAAGATCTTACCATACTGGATGTCAATTTTATTTGGTAAAAACATATACCTAAGGCATATAGCAAGCATATTGCTGAGCTATACAGTTTTTGAAGCACTTCTGTTCAATGAGGATTCAGATAAGAATGCCTGCTACCACTGTTAGTATTTGATATTACATTGAAGGCCTTCACCAATTTCATAAAACAAGATGAATTAATTAGAGGTATATGGGTTGAAAAAGAAAAATGACAAATTTATTATTTCAACATGATATAATTATCTACCTAGAAAATGTAAGGGAATCTAAAAACAAAATTCCTGACTAAAAATTCCTGAGTAAAAAACAACATAATAAATATATAAAAATTAAGAAATTTTTATAATATAATAATCTCCAATTAGAAAACATAATAGACAAAAAAATTTTGTGTCCTTCCCCTTTCAAAAAATAGGGTAAGGTGACTATGAATGAATATAATAAAAGATGTGTGAGAACTTTACGGAAAAAAATTGTAAGGACCTAAAAGAAAACCTGTGTAAATTGAGGGATTTACCATGTTGATAGATGTCATAAAAATGTCAAGTCTTCTCAAATTTATCTATAATTTTAATTCAATTCCACTGAAAGTCTCAAAAGGATTTTTTCTGGAAATTGAAAAACTGATGAAAGGCTCAGTGTTCAAGAATAATGAAAACAATGTTGAAGAAGAAAAGCAACAGATGGAACTTAATTCACTTTATGGTAAGATTATGATAAAACCACAGTGCTGGAAATAGTGTGCTATTAGTATAGTACAGAAATGTAACTTAATGGCACAAGACAGAGAAATCAGTTATTGACACAACAGTATTTGGAAATAGAGTGTAAAATAGAGGTGGTCTTACCAATCAATTGGAAACAGATGATTTACTGAAAATGTGTTGTTGGGACAATCACTTATCCATGTGATGTAAAAAATAAAATTAGAACTCTAATTCCCACCATGCATCTAAATTAATTCTAGAGATATAGATATCAGATGCCTAAATAACAAGCAAAGTTTCAAACTCTTAGATGGAAATGTAGAAGAATGCATTATTTTTTCAATAGGGTGAATTTATCAAAGAAATAAAATATCATTAAGAAAAAAATTATAAACTATGTCAATATTAGAATGTTTGGTGTCATAAAAGACAGCATAAACAAGGTTTAAAGTCAAGGATGTTATAAGACATTTAATACATCTAAAACGTACGCATTTAATTTCTAAAATACATAAAGGACTTCAATAAATCAAAATGAAAAAGATTGCAGACAATCCAGTAAATTTGAGCCTGGCCAAAGTAAAAGAACAAAAAGAAAGACCTAGTAGCCAAAAACAGGAATCAACCTCACCAGCAATCGTGAAAATGCAAGTTAAAACAACTAATTATATGTTTTCAATCAACAGATTATCAAAAATTAAAATAATAAAAATTGATGCCTATGTTATACATGCCTATGTTATTGAGGGAGGAGGGTAGAATTTGATTTATCATTCACTGAGGGTATAGATGAAAACTGGTCCAAACATTTTAAGATTAATTTGACAATATTTAGAAAGGTTGAACTAAGAGTACAACAATCCTGCTTCTAAATGTATTTCCCAGTTAATCTAAAGCACAAGCCACAAGGTGACATCTGCAAAAGATGTTCAATGCAGAAATTTTGTATGAGGAAGAAATTGAAAATTATCTAAATATCTACGGATCAGTTCAGGGATAAATAAAATAAGCTATGTTATATTCAGAAATACTATGATAGAGTGACCTGATTAGATGTCTTTGTTTCAATACAAAAAGATTTTAAAATAATAAAATGTAGTTTGGCATCACTAGCACACAAAACGTTCTCTGTTATTTATGAGTACTTTTATATAAAACTTTTGCTGTGAGTTGTTACAAACCAAATTCAAGCTCATGGCTGCCTCTTGGGATGGAAGGAATTTTTAAGCCTCACAAAGATAAAAGGAATTTAACTATAATGATATGGTTTATGTCTTTCTTGTATAAAAAGATTTAAAGCCAATACGACAAAGGTAACATTTTCTTTACATTTTGGTTATTTGGTGGGTGGCTATTTTAAAGAGTGATATACTTGCAGTAATCTGTGCTGCTGCTTTTGCTCAATAAAGTGTGCCTAATGTGAAGTTTGTCATGTAATTTATTTTTCATCATATCTTTGAAAGATTAATTCCCAATTTTTAAAACCTGGGATGATCAGTTCATATATGGTAATTATAAAACAGTCCCAGTTTCCAAGCAGGTGTTCAGAGGATAGAGCCTGAATAAGAATGAGGCCAGGAAGAAAATATGGACCTGTTGATGAGAGCACACGGGTATGTCTCTCGACAATAATCTACAGAAAAACCATGATTTTCCTAAAGGAACATCAGCCACTTCATGCAGGTGGCGGAAACTCAGCTGTACTCCAGGAATTAACTCGGGTTGGGTGACACAGTGGGAGGAGCTATAGAAAGGCTTTTAAATCCAGCTCCAATCAAGGAGTGGCCAGGGCCTCTGTACATACTCTGTCACATTTGTAGGTTCCTGAGCACAGAGCACGAAGCTTCTGTCCTTGGACGATGCCAAGCTTTTTATCTTATCTTTCGTTCCACTGATACTAGAAGGTTGTCTTTGTCGCATTCGATATTGCAATATCTATGAATGAAATTTGGTCTAAAATGGTTATGGAACTTCTGATTTATTAGATTCTAAAAGAATCCAATACTCTGTCATAATAGTGAATAGGAAGGAAATTAATTCTTTGCTGAATAGAGTTGCTATTTAGCTGCTTTGTTTCTCTTGAAAGTATAGTCCAAATTGGAGTAATTATCATTGGAAGTCAGGAACCTAAAGTGGCCCAAATTATTTTTCTTCTTCAATTCAGTAATTGTACTTGCATAAATAACAGTATTTGTCTCTGGAGCTCCAGACATTTCAGTTTGTTAGGAATTGTTTAAGCCAAATCAAATATTATTAATGCATGCACCAAAACAAAGGGGTAAAAGAGGTTTCTAACAAGAGAATTAGAGAGAAAAAAAAAAAAGAAGAAGAAGAAGAAAGGCTTATACAGATTATATCTGTGGGTGAAAATGTTACAGGCATCCTGAATTTAAAATTTTCATTTTTAACTCTCTCTTGGCTTCATCTTCACTCTGAAAAATAACCTACATGAATTTTTCACTAGCCTTCAATGTTCGATATATAGCCTTCAATGTTCAAATATAATTTCTTTTAACCCTGAAAGCAGACTGTTTCTTTATATCAACTAATGCCTAGGAGTGAGACCCATAACAATGTTTGGCAGATTCTTGGCTGATCTGCATAATGAAAAAAATAATGTAATACCTTGAATTTTGCATTGTGTCCTTCCTCCTGTGCTGGGAAATTCTTTGCATCACCCTTTTATTACTTAACTGATCATGCAAATTTCAAGGTGTATGTTTACAAACATTTTGTTGTGTTTCTCATGCTATTAGCATTCTGAAGCTTTCTCTTTCCAGGTTTCTATGGCAACAAGGGTACGGCACATTCATTAAAAAAGAAGTTCTGTTTAATTGATCTACTAATGTATTGCTTAATAGTAACTGTTAAGCAGTCTTTTGTTTCCAAGTCATATTTAGGGTTCACCTATTTGCATAAAAACATTTCATTAGCTGAAACCAATTATTAATAGTAATTTTCTTTCTTTAGTTTTAAATAACTAAACCCTCATTGAGGTTTTCTGAATAGCAAATATTTGTAGCTTTCAGAATACACTTGCCATATGAGCTTGGCTTGCTTTGTTTCTGTGAGCAGCAAGAAAATTATAGAGCTTGAAAATTTTGATCAAAGAAGGAAAAAATAGATGTCTCTCCTTTACAACTGAAAGTTAGATATTCAGGAAAGCCAACTCTAGGCCACATCATATATTTGACGACAGTGATAGTTGTTTGTTACTTTTAATATTAAAAAAATACAAGGTATGAATACAAAATTTAGATTGGAGCCCTTTTAGGGAAATCCTGACACTACATGTGCATTTAAAGATCTATGAACATACTTAGAATTAATGCCTGTAAGTATAAAGGTTTTTAAGTAAAAGAGAAATGTTGTTTTAGTTGGGTTGGAATAAGAAACAAATTATTTTACCAATGCAAGCCAAACACTTGCAATTGATACTTATCTTTGAATAAAATGAGGTCAACTGTGAGGTCTGCCCATAACCACATATGTATGAGAATTCATATACATATATACATTTTTGATAGTGTTTCAGATTTATAGCTATAAGTTGACATATATTATATGCTTACAGCAAAGATTTATTCTAATCACTCTGATAAATAGACTCATTCTCAGCTATGTATGTTACTGTTACAATATTAGAGGACTCGATTCTAAAAAGATAAGCTAGGAAGCCTAATTTGAATGGCAAATATACATATTACTGACCAAATCTTCTTCTCAATATGTCAGTTCAATTTATTTACGTATACCTATTTATGTTTTCAAAAATATTAATCTAAGTGCTTTATATTTGACCCTTGGTGTACTCCTGTCCAGCTAATATCTTGGATTACTTAAGTTCAAAGAATTGCTTTAAAATCAGATCATATGCTTATAAATATAGTATTGGTATAGTTTAATAAAGGCAATCACATCATCTTTCCAAACTTCCAGAAATATAATTAATAAACACGTTCTCTTTCTTTCTGTATCCTTGACCTTTGTGTGTCTTTGCAGATACATTAATAGTATTAACATAATGCTATGATTAAAAAGCTAGACAGCACAACAATGCTGCTTGACAAGATATTTCTACAATTCTTTTTGATGTCATTCAGTTAAGAATGGATATCTTTAGAACTCTTATAAATTAAGTGGGTATTCCCAGTGGAAGCTCTCTTAGTTTTCTAATAGATGTTTCTATTTCAGAGTATGAAATATTAGTTTCAGCTTATGCCACCAGTACCCATAGTTTTGCTAAGTAATAATTATATATATGACACATTTCAAAATAAGCTTAAAATTAAAAACATTTTATTTTTAAAGTGTGTGAAAGTTATATTTACATTTTTTAAGTGTGAGGTCAGCAAATAAATTGATGAAGAATGCAAGAACTTTTCATTCTGCTTGATTAAAAATATTTCCACTAAAATATGACCGGTTAAATGACCAAAAATATCAGTCATGATTATATTAAATAAATAGTTAAATAACGATCTTTAGTAAAGAAACTCCTTTTGGGAGTACTACTATCAGTAAAAAAATTTTAGCTTAAAATAGCATCAAGAGTGTAACTTAATGGAGTGAGATGAAGACGGTATATGAGTATTACTTCGGAATTTTCTTATTTATAGCAGATTAATAATACCTTAACAAAATCCAATCTCTGAATTTGGGCAATTATTTTTCCCTAGTTTATCGTAAAATGAAAAGTCTAGCTTTAACTCCAGAAAGTTCAAAATAGAAATAATATCATTAAGCTTTGTGTTAAATCCTGGGATTTTAATAATTATTCTATTTTTTTAAGCAAAGTTAAATTCACTACATATTTACTTTAAAAGTAATACACTCTTGCTCTGACAAATCAGTAATGTAAAATTTATTAAGTAAACTATACATTTTAAAATTATCAGGTAAAATTTAAGAGAGAGAGATATAAACTGAAGATAATCTGAAGAAATGCTGATCTTCAAAGTGTTCCCCATTAAAAATTCCTTCTATGCCCTTTCTTCATGATTTAGCAAATATTTATTAAGTATACCATATGTGCTAGGCCCTCATTGTTATAGCCATTTGGAGTACAATGAAAAAAACAAAACTAAAACAAAAACATACACACATACACATAAATACCTTTTCTTTATTGATTTTTATGTTCTAGCAAGAAGAGACTAGAACTGAACCATCCATTAGATGTGATAAAAGCTATAAAAAGGAAATAGAATGAAGAGAGTCATTTGGAACATCAGGAATGGATAGATGCGGGAGGTAGGGCTCAGGGCTGACCTCAATGAGAGGTGAGATTTTTATACTACCAGGGAGGGAAGGAGCCAGGCAGGTGGACATCGGGGATGCAGTAGGTTCCAGGAAGAGGGAACAGTTAGAGTAAAGGCCTTTAGGTAGGAATGTCCAGGGCAGAGACTGAATAGTAAGGAGGCTAGTGCAGTGCTGAGTGAGCTGTGGGAGAAAAGCAAATGGGGTTTGAGAAGAGGTCCAGCAGGTCCAGCAGACTACTGTGAGCATTTTGCCATTTACTCTGGTGAAATGGGGAAACCACTTCACTGCAGAGTCTTCCAATGCAGATGTCATTTGGTCTCACATACTTTGCAAAAAGATCATACTAGCTGCTCCACTGAGGATAAACTGTAGGCAGATTTTCTGGTAGTACTGTTGTATCACAAAGGGGCCCAAAAGTTCGTGGCTTAAAACAGTCATTTTATGTTACCATGATTTTGAGGTTCAGAAATTTAGGAAGGTCTCTTTTAGACAGTTTTCACTCAGGGTTTCTCATGGCAGTTACATGCATATAATGGCTGGGGCAGGACTTACTCAAAGGTTTGCTTGGACAGGATATCAAGGATGGCTCACTCACCTGACTGAAAGATGATGCTGGCTATTGGCTGGAGCTCAATGGAGCTGACAAAGTATCTATATATAGCCTTTCCAGAATAAGGTCTAAACTCTTTATGAGTTGGAGTAAGTGTCCCAAAGAGAGGACAAAGCAGTAGCTGTATGGCTTTTATGATGTAGCTTCAGAGGTAATATAGCTTTACTGCCTTCATATTTTTGTGGTCAAAGCAGTCCCAAGCCGATATGGGCTCAAGAGAGGAGTGACAAAGATTTTGTAGCCATTATTTTATAGTCTCTAGGTTGCTCCATGGCTACTAATTATTTATATTCTTACAATATATAAAATATGTTTACTCCTTGGAAGACATTGCACTCTGAAATTCTAATTACATTATAGCAGTGAGGCTTGGGCCTGAGATCCAGTATCTCCTCATCTAAATATGGTCTGAATGCAGATAAGATTCCTCAGGCGTAATTCCTTGGATACAGCTCTTTGGGTGTCATTCATCTTGATCAGAAAATTTATAAACAAAAGAACATTTTAGCTAATCTCCCCCCTTATAGTCAGCATATAAGGTTAGGACAGGTAGTTCAATGTTCAATGTAGTAGACATTGCCATTCATGAGCAAGAAATGAGAGGAATGAACACACTGAATCACTGAGTGACATTCACCTTCTTTTCTCCCAAGAAACAAAAATCAAAATTCCCTTCTAATCATGCATTAAGCAAAGTGAAGAATCTTATGATATGTACTTGAGGTATAGAAACCTATGAATGACAATAAAAAAGACAAATTATCAGCTCCATTAGGTATCGTCCCACCACCACCACCTCCCCCCTGCCACATCAGTCTATAGTTGTGGAATACACACAAAAACACTCACTTTCAGAAATGGAAAGAAGGAGAGAAGCACCACAGTTATTTATCTGAAAAAAATTTTAGAATCTCTCAGGCAGAAGTTTTGAGAATGGAAGTAGGAAATGTTTCCTGAACAATACTCAGCCCATTGTATATGGTTTTTACCTTCAACCTTGCATAAATCCTTTATTTCTTACTATGTTCCCAGGCTACATATGGAATGGGTATTAGAAAGTATATTCTCCTTGGGAATTGAACATCTTTCTTAGGCTATTTCCCTGTCATGGTTTTTCTTTTAGCAATACCTCCTAAAATCACATTTAGCTTCTTATATATTTTATTTCTTCCATTTCATGTGCCAATCATGTCCACAACTTTTTTTTTGACACTTCTCTCTCTCTCTTTCCATCCCTCCCTCCCTCTCTCAACTTAATTATGGATAACTTGACTGAAACAGCTGTCAAGAGGGAACAAAACTCTTAGTCTTTTTTTCCATGTTCAATTTTGTCCAGCTGAAAAGATTCATTGAGAACCACCTTAATTTATTCAGGGTTTAAAAAAAAAGTATGCAGGTTGGACCACTGATTTTATCATTACCACAAATTCTCACTGGCCTTTGTTAGTCAGACATCTTCTGAGTTTTATCAGTTAAGGATGGAATCAGTTCCCACTTACAACATCACAGTTCTGGATTCTCACTAGTACCTTTCACAACATGCTTCGAAAGCAGCCAATTTTCTTGGACCTCTTTCTTGTAGCACATTTTCAAGCACAAGCAATAATACTAAACACAAACTATTAGTATTTTATTTCCCAACATCTTTGACTAAAATGACAAGATATTCCAGTATTTGTCTACCTTTCAAGTTATCATAAATAAAAATGTAACCAAATATTTCAACTTAGCATAACATGAACAGTTGACTTCCAAGCCTCAAACTTCTCTCCATCTTCTTCCCTATCTTAAAGCTTATGCCACATATTTCAATTTTTTAATGGTAGAACTTTACTCTTGAATAAATTTCTGTATGTATGAGTTAGGAGAGACTAGGTTACACTTCAATAGCAAGTAATTCAGAAAACTCAGAGGCCTAATATTGTAAAGATTTATTTGTCACATATTCTACATGTCCTTTAAAGGGTGGCAAAGGATTCTGCTCCATATTGTCACTGCTTTGACTGCGGCATGTGGATTGATGACCTAGAGGGATTGTTGGTCATACTGCTAGGTTTTTATATGATAGTACAAGTGAAAGGAACATGCTGGGTCTCCAAGCTTCTGCTTTAAATAGCACACATCACTTTTCGTTTGGCAAATCAAGTCATATAGCTACGTGGAGTTCAAGTGAGTGAAGTTCCTCAACCACAATGCAGTGATGACATTTTGGATACAACACCAAACACATGATCCACGAAAGGAAGAACTTATAAGCTGCATTTAATTTAAGTTACAAATGTCTGCTTTGCCAAAGGCACGTCAAGACAATGAGAAAACATGCCATAGACTGAGAGAAAATATTTGCAAAAGACAAATCTGATAAAATACTATTTTTTAATATGCAAAGGACTCTTAAAATTTATCAGTAAGAAAATGAACAACATGGATAAAAACTGGGCAAAGGACTTGAACAGATATCTCACTAACAAAAGACATACAGATAGCAAACAAGCATATGAAAAGATAGACCATATCTTATGTCATTTGGAAAATGCAAATTAAAATAATAAGGAGACACCACTATAGGCTTATTTCATTGGCCAAAATCTAGAACACTGTTAACATCAGATGGGAGGATGTGGAGCAACAGGAACTCTCATACATTGGTGACAGGAATGTAAAACGGTACTGCCACTTTGGAAAACAGTTTGACAGTTTCTTACAAAACTAAATGTATTCTTATCATATGATCCCTCTGTAGGTTTATAATTCTGTTTTCTCCAATCTAATAATACATGTGCTGATTGCCTCTCTACTGGAGTCTTGATCCATCATCTCCTATTCTCTCAGTTCTTTTTTTTTTTTCTTCTTATTTACATGTTTGTTTTGTGTTGTGTTGCTTTTAAAAAATAACATCCTTACTGGTAGCATTCTGAAAAAAAAGCAAGAGTATCAGATAGAGTCTTATAAAATTGCCTACATCCACTTTTTTTGATCTACACAAATAAAATTTCAGGGATGCCTGGGTGGCTCAGCGGTTGAGCATCTGCCTTTGGCTCAGGGTGTGATCTCGGCGTCTCGGGACTGAGTTCCACGTCTGGCTCCCAGCATGGATCCTGTTTCTCCTTCCTCTTCCTCTGTCTCTGCCTCTCTCTGTCTGTCATGAATAAATAAATAAAATCTTTAACAAAAATTTTCAATGTTAAACTCAAATATTATGATCTCTTCAATATCCCATTTGTATAAGACTGTCATTTTTTTAAATTTTTAAATTTTTGTAAAATATCATCAGCGAAAATATTTTATATGTCAGTTAAGAAAAAGCCTTTATAATTAGCTTAGATATACAATATAGATTGTAATTAAACATACAAATAAGTAGTTCAGCTTCCTTTTTTTTCAGGCTTTTTTATTTTTGTGCCTGATTTTTGCAGAGATATTGTTCATCTGCTTAATTTGCTTAATGTGAGTAATATATCTCCTGAATATAAAAATAAACATCATTGTTGACAGGTTTTGACTAGCCCACTCACAGCCACAATTGAATCATACTGAATTGAAACCAGGCTTCCTTTGATTCTCCACATCTTTTCTCAAATATCCAGTAGTGAGACAAGTTTGAGCCTTCATAATCTAACTCAGATATGGAGCAGACAAAGTTTGAAAAGTGTTGCAGGTGACCTTCTCTATTTCTTCAAAATATAATTTGTTGATTTAGTGATATCAGTTGAGGTGGTGTCTACCACATGCAGACAAGATGCTGGGCACAAAGGGCACCACAGCCAACAGGAAAGATTAATCCTACCCATTTTACAAACAATTATTTAATAACACTTAAACTCTTCTCTAATTTCTTTCTTATTAAAGGAAGGAATAGTACATTTTATGATATTAACTTCATTTGACAAACAGAAGCAGAAAATCCTCTGCAACATCCAAGCAGTTTCTTACTCTGGATGTGTCTGTCCCATGCCCTTTTTGTACGTGATCAGAAGTAGGTGAAGATTCAAATATTTGACTCTATTCATCTGTCCCACTTGCATGTGGCTCCTTCCATGGGTAGGCTTTAATTCCTAACTCTAGGGATGTTCCCGTATAACAACACTTCATTGTTGCCAGAAAAAAATTCTTCACCTTGGGCTGTCTCTATATCCCCTTTTCCCCTTACTCCTTATTTCTTCTTACCTCCCACCTCTTCTTTTAAGCTCAGCTTCTTGTGTGAATTATCAGTTATTTATCATTTCCATGGATAGATAGGGCCCACGGTAGAAGATAGGAGAGAAGGGAGAAGATTTCTTTGTAATTTAGCCTCAGTGTGAACCTTTCACAGGGCCAAGATTAGCCTCTTGTTGGCATATCTCTTGGGTGGTTTTATATGAAAGAAATTTATAGTTTTGATTAGCTTGCCTTGCATTACCAAACCCTCTTCTCTTATCATTGTAAATGTGAGGTTGCACAAAGGTGTATAAGACTGTCAGAAGACTCACAAAATTTATATAACTGACACTTATGAAAAGCATTCCAGAGGTAAAAGAGGGGGTTTTGAGGATCTTTTATAAAAGTAACTAATCTAATATAGGTAGTCAGAGAAGACTTCTGTGTAGTGATTTTTGTTCTTATCTTAAAGAAAGTAGTAATTGATGGGCGTCGAAGATTAAAAGTCAGGAAACAGTTTTGCAAGCAGAAGTAGCAGCATATTTCTACCTATAATGGGGAATTGGGGGGAAGAGTGGAGAAAACAAGGTAATTTATATAGGCAGCTAGTATGACAGGACAAAACACAAAAGGCACAGTAAGTAAGATGAGTCATGGGATGACGTGAAATGAACAGTGCAAATCCATATAGGATATGTTACACATTTTGATATTTATTGTAAGAGTGACTGTAAGCCATCAATAGGAATTTTAACTCTATTTTAATCTGATTTTGATTGAGGTGCAATTTAAGTACTATAAATTCACCAATTTTAAGTGTACAATTAAATTAGCTTTGATAAATGTATGAAGTAATGGAACCACTACTAGAATCATGATATAGAACATTTCCATCTCCCTCAAATTCCATTTCACAGTTATTTCATTTTTAGAATCTCATATGAATGCAATCATACACTTTCTTTGGTGTCTGGCATCATTCATATTCACTCATCAAAATGTTTTGATATTCTTCAATGCTATTACATGTATCATAACCTTTTATCATATTAATATCCAGATTAATTTTTTATAAATTCTTCTTTGTATGGTTTATTTAATTTTGAATCCTTAGTCTGGTATTCAATCTGAAATTATGAAATTGTTCTTAGAGAATATACAATCCACTTTATTTTGTTCAATTTTATGATAACAGTTCCCAGAACATATAGAATATAATGTATGAGAAGTCCGCTTCTCAAAACACAAATCTTTTGCTGTAACCTTGAAAGAAAATCAATGTGGTTGATTTGCCCCTCTGTTTTATGCATTTCAATCTATTGTTCTATAGCTTTTATCTCCTAAATATATTCCAAAAGGGTGTTCATAAGCTATTTTTTAAAAGATTTTAAAATAAATGAAATCTAAAAAATGGGGGTTGGGGGCACACTTGGGTAGCTCAGTTGGTTAAGCATCTGCCTTCAGCTCAGGTCCTGATCCCAGAGTCCTGGAATTGAGCCCGGAGTCAGGCTCCCTACTTTGAGGGGAGCCTGCTTCTCCCTTTCCCTCTGCCTGCTGCTCTGCCTACTTGTGCTCTCTCTCTCTCTCTCTCTCTCTCTCTGTCAAATAAATAATTAGAATCTAAAAGATTTTAAGCCACGTGTAAATTGATCTGTTGAGGGACAGATCCAAAGAGAAACTTGATTTGTTCCTACATAGTAGATTTATAGATACTCCACAAAAAATCATCCATATTAAATCTATATTTTTGATTCTAGGAAATGACCTAAAGCTAGACTTTTTCATTATTGCATTTTTTATATATATGAATGAAGAAATAGATGATTGTTGAACTGTGCTTTGAAAACATAATGACAATCATTAGTAATAAAATGATACCTATTTGTGTTCATTGATTGTGATTCTGCTAGTAAGAATGACCTTTTGGTTGCAGAAGAAATGAAATGCTAGAATATTTTATTGGTTTACCTAGTTGTGACTCAATATTAAAATAATAGGCAGAAAAATCAAGAAATTAAAAATTCATCTTCATTTGAGTTACAAAGAGTTCCTCAAGAACATATGTATTTATTATTGGGTGCTTGTTTAATATAACTTTTCAGTTGCATGTCAAAGATGAACCAGAATTTATCGCTTTATGATGCCTACTGAGCAATTATTTAGGCCTTTTCCTCTCTTAAATTCTATTAAGATGACAGGATAAATTTTTAAAAATGAGAAGAAAGCCATATATTACTTGAAAGTCAAAAACAGTGCCAAAAGCAAGCCCTACTATTAAGGAATTTCTGGAAGATATAATGCAAATGGAATCTAACTAGTGGTAAAACTCCACAGAGCTTGGAGACTTATACAGTCTTACACAGGGAATGGACAGAGCATCCAGTAAATGAATTTTCACAGGAAATAAAAACATGAAAATATTCCAAGGCGGGAAGAGCAGGAGATGAGATAGTGATCAGTGATAGAGTGATTGATTCACATGGAGTTAAAGGGCAGTGGAACAGCTGCACGAGGATCCATTTTCACAGCAGTTGCTAGGACATTTGCCCCAAGACTAAAAGCCAGTAATAGAGTTCTTTAGCTGAAGTGGAGCATATGCTAATGGAGACTCTCAAGCTGCAGATATAGATAGAGCCAAAAGAAAAGCAGAAAGAGCTCACATAGTTGGAAGTCAAGCTACTCATACACCTTGCTTATCTGTACAAATCCTTAAAATCAGAGTATCTATCATCAGAATCAGCATTTGCCAATGGTGCTTCAGTTGTACTCAGGAAATATTCTCTATCTACTAAAACTGGTAAGTCTAGACTTTTTCTTAAAGGTAGAAATAAATGAAAATCAGTAAAGTTTAGAAGTTTTCCAATATCATTTAACTGTCTCAACAAGATATTACTTTCCTGAACTAATAAAAGAAGGATCTATCTATTAATAAATAGAATTAATAAAAGATGCCAATATGGTTGGTCAATTCAGAAAGATTTAAAATAATGCCTTTAACAGGAGAACAATAACTAAAATTATGATACTGAAATCTCAATAAAAGAAATAATCCTCAAGAAAACAGAAATGATTAAAGGGGACAAATAATAGGATTTATACTAGAACTAATTGGCAAAATTAGAGTGGGTACATGAAGGTATAACATTTATAACACAAGAAAAAGAATTTTAAAAAATGGTTGCTGAAATAGATAGGCTGTATAGCAGAATAGAACTGACGGAAAATTATGTTATTGAATTCAAAAAGAGAGCTAAATTTTTCTCAGAATTCAATGGAAAATGAATAAAGGTAAAAAAAAAATGTGAGAGTAATTTGTAAAATACAAAGGCCAGATGCAGGAAATCCAACAGCACCAATAACACCAATATGTTTATTCCAGAAAGAAATGATTGAAAGAAGATCAAATCAATGAAATAATAGAAAATACTCCTGAAAGACTGATGTTTAGGTAGCAAGGACTCACCAACTTCTATATACAAATATTTCAAAGGTAAATAAATCTAATGAACACATACTAATTTTCTTAAAATATAGAAACACAAACACAGCTCCGAGAGGGATGCAGAGACAGAGAGAGTGAGTCAGAGAGAGAGAGAGAGAGAGAGAGAGAGAGAAAGAGAGAGAGAAGGATTACCTGTAGGTTTTGTTGTTGTATTACCTGAGATTCCTTTTATTTGAGCACTGCTCTTCTACATGTATTTGTCAGTTGTGATTCTATTTCTCTTGAATTTCAGAACACAAATCAGTTTAGCTGGCCAGGGAGTTGCATTCCTTTGAGTACAACTATTAGTCCATAGGTAGGTATTTGATCTGGGTGGGTTTCTCCAAAGTCATTTTTCAGGGATGGATGAGAGAACTCTGGGAATAAAAAAACATCTCTCTTCTCTGATTGTAAGGTACAAAGAACTGGATGTCAAGAGCCCCAATTAACATTCCGGTGTGTGTTGTGTACTTGTCTGATTGTGCTGCCCCCCCCCCTTTTTTTTCTTTCTAGATTTACGTAGCCATTCCTCCTGCTTGATGCTTCCAGTGTTCTGGGAAGATTACCCGGCACTAATCATATTCTTGTAGCCATGTGGGGATTGTTTTGTTCTTTACCGAAGGGAGGCTCCTTGATCTTGGCCACCACTGTGGGATGAAGGGGGAAAAGTAACATGGTATAGAATGCCACTTGGTCAATGCCTCATGTCACTCTGAGCTAGGATGTAACACATCAGAGTCTTAGCTCCACCTTGTACACTTCTGGCCATCCCCAGGGTTTCCCATTGCTATCGAAGCTTAAAATGTCACGCTAGTGAACACTAGCTCATCAGACTGTGCTCAGCTGCAGGCTGAAGGTTAGGAAGGGGAAGACTACTCCTGGCTTACTGGCTCACTTGTGTCCTTTCACTTGTTCTGCTGCTGCTGCTACCATGGGGGCTTGCCTGTCAGTTGCCCAAAGGGGCCAGATGGTGCAACCCAGCACGGTAGTAAGGCTGACCTTGTACAGCAACCTTTGACCAAGGCCCTGGACATAACAGTTCTCTCTTCCTCTCCTGATACAATGTTTCAAAATGCAGTTCATATTATATACTGGACATATTCTAAGTACTTGTCATATATTAATTAATTAATAGGTAAGATCTATTATTACTCCTGCTCAACAGATGAGGAAAAGTAGAAAGAAAGGAAGTTGAGGCCTTGCCAAAGGTGCAATGTGAGGTAGTATAATTTGTAGCTTAGTTTCTCCAAAACATTAGAAGACAGTGATAGTTCTCAGCACACTCTGCTGGATGATACTGAAACTAACTAGATCCAGTTGGCAGGACGCATGTGCCATGGAGAAAAGGAAGAGGACGCGTTGTCTCAGTAAATACAATGTTAGTGCTCAGGCAACCTCTCAGGGGGACATCCATTCTCATTCTAACTACACATAACTAAGAACACGATTTTCCTTTGACTTTACGAGAGAAATGAAATAGATCAAGGATCTTGAGGTCCAGTAGCAGGTTGCCAGGTCCATAAAAGTCCAGTACTGCAGAGATGCAACTCCCTAGCTATCCACGTGTTTAGGAGCAGAGCTTCTGCTCAGGGAACAGTCCCTTGATGGAACTGACAGTCCTATCGGCTTTGGCTCAGCCAGCCCTGGTAAAGCACAGAAGAGCTGCATCCTTGGCATTGGAGTAGTCTGATGCTTTAAAAATGCTTTTGCCCTCCCACTCACCGAATACAAGGCAAAAGCAACCGTTCGGCCTGCACAATCGCGCCCAAATGCTGATTCAGATCTCTGGCACTGGAAACGCAAAGCAGTATTCTAGTTTTGTCGATGTATACACACCCTAACCACAGCCTCCTAGTCATCCAGGAAACTGACAGAACCACCAGCCCTTCCTAGTCCCGTGATGGTGAGGGGGATTGCACAAAAGCAGATTTCCAACTTAGAACTTTACCTTTAGGGAAACACAAGGGCTTCAGGGCAGAAATACTCCCTTCGCCTGCTGATGTCACTGAGCAATAACCAGGACCGATTCGGGGACACACAGGCACCTAACTGTAATTCCCAGAGAGAAAATAAAACAGATTTTGGAAAGAACAAAACTGATACTGATATTTCTGCATTTCTGCATTTATTTCTGCATTTCAAAACCATGTGAGGGTTTAAGTGATTATATCTGGCTAACAATGTTAACGGCTTCAGAATTTTAAAGTCCAGGAATTTCCTGGCTTCATACAAGTTTGTACCAGATGTTTAAATGTTTTGCTGGGAATTTCAAAATCAGCTTCTCTCTTTCTCATTCTCTCTCCCTCTCCCTCTCGCCCCGCCCCCCGCCCCCACATACACACACTCCTCTCTCTGGCTTTTACTCTCTTGATCTCATTCTCACTACTCTGTCACCCTCACCCTGTCCTTTCCTCATCAGTCAGATTTTATCCCAGATCTGCTTTGCTGTATGTTGGGTCCATTTTGCAAAATCCAAATTTTGAACTCCAGGTTCTAGAGTAAAGCAAATCATCTGATACAGTCACCAAAGTAATCAGCTTCTTAAAAAAGAAGATAGAAGCAGGAACAGGGAACTACTCAGGGCAAAGACTATTCCTATATGTCCAGCCATAAACACTCTTTGAGAAAATGAGTTGACTTTAGAGTTATTTTAATTTTAACTTAATTTTATTGTGTCTGCTTGTGTTTGCAAACATTGCTGACAATCTTTCCATAGCTCTTGCTTTCTGTCAAGTTTACAGGTGAAACTGGTGTGAAACTGTGAATTATAGGTTCTGATTGAATCAGCATGTAGTAAGCTAGGATTAATTGATTTGACTACAGATTAGAGTGAGAACATCTTTCGGAAATGTGTTGCTATCCATGTAGACATAGCCATAGGATCAACTGACATTTTCTGTCAAAGTCCACCTCATTCATTGAGTACAGTCTGCTCCCGAGATAGCAAAAAAATTTTTGATAGATGAAATGCCCGAATACATTCATGTTCTTTAAAAAACAAAGCTCTAGCTAGGCCATTAAAAACAATTCTTCAAAATAGAACCTGACAATCCTTCCATGAGAGGGTAAGTGTGACTCCATTGTTAGAGCTCGCTATAGCTCCCATACCATTAAAAATTGGATTTTGATCTGCTAATGAAAGTGACGTTTTGATTTTACTGTCTCTTCTCACTGCTCGTCTTACATTGACAATTTGTAGTCAAAAAGGAACAAATCACGCAGATAATTTGAATATTGGCTTTGTCTTCCCTTCTGTCTACCTTTTCTAAATAGATGAACTGACAAGTGATGCCTTGGTTTATCTAATCTCAACAAATCTCTTCTGCTCTGTTCAATAATGCCACTTGACACCTCTCACAGGTTCATTTACGTTAGCATGCAGATTGTTTCTCTACACAGATTTTATGTAAGATTAACAAATTATTTAGTATGGAATTTAAACAGATAATTAAAACAAAGCAATGTATTAGCTTCCACTACCCCTTTATAACTTCTAATAAAACAAGTGGGCAGTGTCGCAATATAATCACTTGCGTCATATTTTTATGTCCTTTTGTTTCACATTTCTTTCTATAACTTTTATTAATTAGCATAAAAGTTTGAATACAATCCTATGTCATGTCTTCTAGGAGAATATAAAATACTAAGTAAGTATTTGTACACACATATGAAAATATATGTTTTATGAACAGGTATTTTTATATGGTATCAGCAAATTAGATTTTAAAATTTAAAAATCATAGACCTGTGTATTTAAGATTTTAAATTATATTATGATAAAGTTGCACTATACAGAGTCTTCCTTTGAAGGGTCAGCATTATTAATTTCTCTGAATATATGTTAGACAAAGAAAACGTATCTTTATGTATGTATCTATACTTATGTATCCATTATTTTTGACATTTATCATAATATTCTTCTGTACCTTAATCTTTTACCCTTTATTGATGTTTCTTGAGAGTTCTCTAAAGTAACATGTGGCTTATGTCTCAGGCTGCTGTTTCTTTAATCCAACCTAGAAGTCTCACAGAAGTAGAAGAAAAGTGATTTGAAGAAATAAAGTACATCTGTGAGAAATACTTGAGAGAGTAGACAGGGGAGGCAGGTTATTAAAGCCCAATGGAGAAGCAATGGCAGCCTGAGAGAGAGGCAAGCCTAGTGTCATTGTTAATAGGAAATAAGATGGGAGCTTTTCAGTGCCCTTCCCTCTGTCACATTTTGGGTGTGTATCACCCTCTGCATTCTCACTACTTCAGAGTAGAACAGTACCAGAGCCAACACAACAGCCCTTACTCAGTAGATAACAGGTGAATAAAGACTAGCTGGATCCTGAGTTTTCTTACCTTACTTCCAAAATATGGCTTGGCAACCATAATTACTTAAGACAGCTCAACATAGAGCACTATCAAGAAGAGGCATCAAAATTCCCTGAGACACAGAGTCAGTTAGTTAGGAAAGAACAAATTGAGTTTGTCAAACCCAATCCATAATGTTCTGGGAACTTTTTCTAAGGACATGTTTCACCTCCAAACCCATCAGAAATTTTACAATTTACAAGTGAGAATTAGGTCTTGGGTCTGTTACTTTTAATAAAACTAGTCAAGATGACTGACAAACTATGGGGAAATAATCTCACAAGTAAGATAACCACACATAGAGGAGCACAAACAAAATAAAAGAGAAATGACAAAACATTATATATACTATACTGGATAAACCAGAATTTTGTTGTTGTTGTTGGTTGGATAAACCATAATTAATACAGCATGTGAGTCAAGAATTTCTCAACACTGCATCCATGGAGCTATTGATAATTGAAGAAGGAAGTCATTAAGGAGGCTACTGGTAATAAAAAATTATATGTAATAGTTGGAATGAAGAGCACGTATATGAGGTAAAGGGAAATAAGATAGAGCCAAAGAATAAATTTTGGAGCTGAAAGATCAGTTGTAGAAGGCAATCAGGAAAGGCAGGGTAGAAAATATAAACAAAAATCTAACAAACTTGGAATATAAGAGTAGAAGTAGCAAAGTTATAATAGACCGAGAAAAATAGACAGATAAAAGGATCAGATAAACTCTCTAAAGAAATAATGACCAAGATTTATAAAGAACTAAAGACTGAAGGATGAATGTTTAATATTAACATGTTACAATCTTAAGCAGCATAGATGGAAGAGTCCCCCATCAAGATAAATGAGAGTGTAATATAAGGACAACAAAAATCAAAAGAAGTTCCAAAAGTTACTAATAAGAAAGGATCATCCACAAAGGAAACATAATTATATTGATAACAAATTTCTCAATAGAGAGGCTAAAGACAAGAGAACTTTGGGGATTATTTATAAAGTTTCTAGAGAAATGACATTTGGAGCTACAATTTTATATATAGCCAAATTTTCCTTTAAATGTGAGGGCTTAACAAGATAAAAGCATGAAAGGCTTAAAGGTTGTTTTTTTTTTTTTTTTTTTTTAAAAAAGCTTCTAAATTATGCTTGCAAGTACGGCTGTCACAAGAGGAGAAAAACATCAAGGAGGATGTTATGAGACATAATGGAATAGGTATAAGATACCACCAGCTTCAAATGAGGTGGTTCCTCAAATAATCAATCTACACCTTAGAGAAAACAGCACTACCCCTATATACATAAAGCTGAACCTAGAGAAGACAGATGTACTTCCTGATGGTCTGATGGAATCATCTTCAGCTGAGCAAACTCTCAGATAGGATTTTGGTCCCAGAACGTTGAATATTTTTTGCTGGAGAATATTGCTACACACTGTATCTTGATGGGACTAACTTCTTTCTGTGTGAGCTAAAGCCCTAATTGTTTTACCAATAAATGTTTGTGCTTAGGTTTTGCTTCTTTTAATGTAACTTGATATTCTTTAATTTTCAACAGTTCATTTTAAGCCATTTATATTTAAAGCAATTACTGAAATTTTGAGTTTATTTTTGCCATATTCTTTTGCAGTAACCATGTTTTCTTGTTGCCTTTTTTAAAAAATCACTTCCTGCCTTTTGTCTCATTGAGATTTATTTTTTTTTATCTATTCACAGTTTTACATTACATGTACTAGTTCTTTTTCAAAATATACAACTTTATAATAAGATCCCAGTGTAAATCACTGTCTTCATCTTACTGTTTGGAAAACACAAAGTAGTAAAAGCCCAACTTTGATCCAATTTCTGCCTGAGGCACTTTTTAGCCTTCTGGTTCTCTGAAGTGGCAACTTTGCTCCCACCAGCTGATTTGGCTTATTATGGGACTTCTTCTTTAGATTTCCTATTTAGAGTTACAGAGATTTTCCTTTTGTTTTAGGACATGAATATACACTTTAATATATATTTTTATTTCTTTATGCTTTCAGTAGTGATGAGCAATTTCAATATATGGAAACTTCATCAACTTCACATAAAATTGTAAGAATTGGGACACCTAGGTGGCTCAGTGGTTGAGCGTCTGCCTTTGGCTCAGGAAGGGCATGATCCTGGAGTCCCAGGGTTCAAGTCCCACATCAGGCTCCCTTCATGGAGCCTGCTTCTCCCTCTGCCTGCGTCTCTGCCTCTCTCTGTGTGTCTCTCATGAATAAATAAATAAAATCTTTAAAAAGATTGTAAGAATTAACATCTCTATATTTTTCAATTTTCCTATCCAAGGATATGATACATTATCTGCATATTTAAAAGTTATTTTTTCTATAATGTATTTTGTTTTTTATTAAATGTATAAGTCTAGGGATGCCTAGGTGGCTCAATGGTTTAGCTTCTGCCTTTGGCTCAGGCTGTGAACCTGGAGTCCTGGGATCTGAGTCCCACATTGGGCTCCCTGCATGGAGCCTGCTTCTCCCTCTGCTTGTCTCTGACACACACACACTCTCTCTCTGTGTGTGTGTCTCTCATGAATAAATAAATAGAATCTTCTAAAATAAATAGGTAAATAAATAAATAAATAAATGTATAAGTCCAACCAAATTTTATTGAAACATTATAAAAATATAAGAAATTGGGGCATGTGGGTGGTTCAGTCAGTTAAGCATCTGACTCTTGATTTCAGCTCAGATCATGGCTTCAGGTTCTGTGCTGGGTGTGGAGCCTGCTTAAGATTCTCCCTCTCTTTTTCTCCTTCTGCCCCTCCCTACCATCTCTCTCTCTCTAAAAACAAAAAACAAAAGAACAAATATAAGGATAAGAAATAGGACAAGAGCTTTGGTACAAGGCTGTTTATACTCATTTTTTAAAACTCAATGTATGTAAATAAAATAACACTGCATGTATAAAAGATATATATACGTATATGTGTGTGTATATATATATATATATATACACATGCATACATAAATGGCTATATATTCACGCATTACACTAAACACATTAGGTTAGTTGCTAATGGATGTGAACAGAAGGGATGTTTGAGTAGGAATGTAGAAAAAAGGAATAAAATACATAAACAAAACAAGAGAAAGACCTTGAATAATGATAAAAATAAAATAGAAACTATGGAGAATGGCTATCTTAATTCTTTGTGACTTAATTCTTTGTACAAAAATATATATTGTGCTAGCAAGCATATGTTATGTGTGACTCACTATTAATATACAAGCAACCTTGTATTTAAAGGACTCATTCACAAGAAATATTCTGAGGTAGAGCCCTTCATATTATTCCCATATTTATAATGACTTGTGATTATTATTCTATTTCAAGTAATAAAATTCAAGTAAATTCATTGTGGAATCTTGAGCTCTCAATACTTAATTTATTTCACTAAGTAATATTTAAAAACTTGAAGAGCCTAAGCAACTTAGTCAATGTTAACATCAACGATAATTAAATAGGACTATGAAAGGAAAAATTTAAGTATCTTTTGGGTACCTAAGTAATTAGAAGATCTCAGCATTCTGCAAATGAATATAATATGAACAATACACATTCTTTGCCCTAGAACTGAAGTCTTGAAATGTTCATATTTCATAAATTTCTATTTGCCTAGGTCACACATTTTTCCTTTAGTCTGATTTGAGTACAAAATCAAAGTATCGGAAATATTTTCTTGACTCTCTTGCAGAAGAAATTTAAAGATCACATTTATTTTTTCCAGCTTAAGACTTTCAAAACAACCAATCTGTTCTCACTGTATGAGTCATTGAAAGATGAAATTTAATAAGGATATGGCAGTACAAATTACTTTTCCAGTAAGTATATATTGGTGGCATCAGCATATGCATTCAAAATTTATCAGTAAATAGGAACAAGGCCCAAATCACATTTCAGACTTCTATTTAGGTACCTTGGATAATATGGAAGAAGAACATTTGGAAAGAGAGACATTTGGTGTACAGCAAGATGACTTCTACATTGGGAGGCAAGAGAACGGCCTTTAGTTTGGCTGGGCTAGAAATTAATTTGCTGATCAAAGATAAGTTTGTTTCATTAAAACTTCAATATAAATGAATTAATTTCAATATCCTTATTTGTAAAATAAAGGATTGAACTGGATTTTTTTCTGAAGAATATTCTCCAGTTCTTTCATTCCATGAGTCCATTAATTGAACCTAAAAATATTTGAGCCACGAATCTTTTATTGTAGATTTTCTTACCAATGATATATTGGAAGATAAATGGATATAAATCCAACAGCTGGAGTTGAATCTTAGCTCTAATAACCCTTAGCTCTAAGACCTTAGATACTCATATTCTGCAAGTCTCTTTCTACAAATGTTAAGGGAACATAATACTATCTAACTTGTAAACACTTATTTGAGCACCAACAATAATAAACATAAAGTACCACCAGCATAAATCTAAAGCACATATTGCATACTTCTTGGTCCATAATGTGTTCAATGTTATTAATAAATTATTAACATTTGTATCAGTCCATATTCACACAAATTGCTTAGTAAAGTGCTTATTTTTAAAACCAGAGTTAATATATATAATCTTTAAAATTATACAACTGACCAGAAGTTATAGTTAGAAATATAGATAAAACTAAATGAAAAATAGATAAAATATAAACCAATACATGCTAATTTAGCTACCATTCTACATTAGAAAGCCATATGAGGAAATAAAGCTAGTTATCTTTCTTAAAGGGATCTAATGACATGTAGAAAAGTCTTTTCTTTTTCTCTCCCCCACCTTCCTTTTTTTCAAATAGAGAAAGAGCACGTGAGTAGGAAGGAGCAGAGGGAGAAGGAAAGAGAGAATCTTAAGCAGGATCCATGCTCAGCATGGAGCTGGGCATGGGGCTAAATCTCACAACCCTGAGAGCAAGACTTGAGTCTTTTCCAAAAAAAAAAAAAAAAAAAGAAAAGAAAGTCTTTTCTGATGGGAGACTTACTTATCACTAGATTTCCTACTGATAGCAGTTTTTTTTTAATATTTTATTTATTTATTCATGAGAAACAAGAGAGAGAGAGGCAGAGGGAGAAGCAGGCTCCATGCAGGGAGCCCAATGTGGGACTTGATCATGGGACTGTGGGATCATGCCCTAAGCCAAGGCAGATCCTCAACAGCTGAGCCACCCAGGCGTTCCCTGATAGTAGTCTATATTTAAAGGAGTATTTTGTCACAATCTTTTCTCAAATGCACATGAATGAATAGGCATGAACTATTAAGAATGAAAAGAAAGTCTCTTTTCAAGACGAATATCAAAAACAATCCACCAAGAATTTACATTTAGACTATACCTCAGAATGACTAGTAGTAGCACAGGCTGAAAATAAACTGCTCTGTTTTTCTATAAACTGAATACATTTTTATAAATTGGAGAAATGTTTGACTTTGCAGTTTATTCATTAATGATCAAGTAAAGCAAATGTCACATTCTGAGTAATTTTTTCAATTATCATGGCCACGTCATTTACTTGTGAACCAATATTAAATAATACTGAATAAAAGGAGAAAGCTGAGAAATGCAAACTGGTAAAAAAAAAAAACTATGATTATAAGTTTAACATATAACTAAGTTAACTGCGTGAACTAATTTAAAATTAAAATGAGTTGCTTCAAAGAAAAAGTACCTATTATATAAATGTAACAAGATGTTTTACTAAGTAGTGTTGATTTTGAAAACTGGAAATATTATTACCTTAAATCACAGAAAAAAAATAAGGAAAAATTCTTGAAATTTTGCAAAGATATGGAAATACTACCTTGATCAGGCATAACAAAATCTTAAAACAAGGCTTATTGTAATTCAGATGTCAAAAAAATTTTTGTAAGGATTCAGATAATAAATAGTTTTGGCTTTGTGGGTCCTAAAGACATTGAGCAATTATTCAATTCTCCCATAAGTAAAAAGCAATGACAGCGTGTATATAAATGAGCATGGCTGTGTTTCAATAAAACTTTCTTTATAAAAATAGGGAAAGGTTGAATTTGACCAAAGGGCTACCGTATTCTGACCTATGATATAACTAATGCTTCTTGAAATAAAATACATTAATCCAAAGATAACTGAAAAATTTCCGTGCTAATTTACTATGCTCTCTTAATGTGAAAAAAAGAAACATCAGCTTTTTCTGTAACATTTCTACTTTAAACTTTTCCGGTTAAAATACTGATTTGAGAACCTGGCTCTCACTCTGGAAAACTGTGTGGAGGTTCCTCAAAGAGTTAAAAATAGACCTGCCCTACGACCCAGCAATTGCACTGTTGGGGATTTACCCCAAAGATTCAGATGCAATGAAACGCCGGGACACCTGCACCCCGATGTTTCTATCAGCAATGGCCACAATAGCCAAACTGTGGAAGGAGCCTCGGTGTCCATCGAAAGATGAATGGATAAAGAAGATGTGGTTTATGTATACAATGGAATATTACTCAGCGATTAGAAACGACAAATACCCACCATTTGCTTCAACGTGGATGGAACTGGAGGGTATTATGCTGAGTGAAATAAGTCAATCGGAGAAGGACAAGCAGTGTATGTTCTCATTCATTTGGGGAATATAAATAATAGTGAAAGGGAATATAAAGGAAGGGAGAAGAAATGTTGGGAAATATCAGGAAGGGAGACAGAACATAAAGACTCCTAACTCGGGGAAACGAACTAGGGGTGGTGGAAGGGGAGGAGGGCGGGTGTTGGAGGGGAATGGGTGACGGGCACTGAGGTGGACACTTGACGGGATGAGCACTGGGTGTTTTTCTGTATGTTGGTAAATTGAACACCAATAAAAATTAATTAAAAAAAAAAAAAAAAAAAAAAAAAGAGAACCTGGCTCTTTCTCAACTTTTGAAAGGACTCATTCTGTTCAATCATTCCTTTCTTTTCAACTAGCTGGGTTTGGAAGAAACCACAGAAAAGGATGGACAATGAGGAAACAAACCAGTGGTTCTAAAGCTCCCAAAGCAATGGAAAGAGAATCCTGAAGGGACAGGAATGAACCAGTACAAGAAAATTTATGGTCAATAGTACAAACAGGTTAGTGAGTGAGACAGCAAGCTAGGAGAAAACAAGCACAGGATTTACTAGTTCCTCCTTTGGTATCTGAAATAGAAACATAAAACCCTTAGGAAATCATCTTCTCTAGTCCTTTGCCTTCAGACAAATGGACGTCTATACAACTAATGAGAAGGAATTGAGGACTCCAAAACTCTCTGGAGATTTAACAAGTTTTGAGAGAGAATTGCAGAAGAAACTCACTTAAATATAAACCTCAGTGGTTTGAAAGAGTTAATGATCATCATATGATCTCAACATATTACCTGGAATGACAAGTATATTTGACAAGTGTACTAGGGAGAATTGGCCTCCCCGGTTGTCAGCTATTCTTATGCTTTCATTAGGTTTTTTTTTTACATCTTTTTTTCCCTTAAAAACCAATTCCCTGTCCTTCATTATAATAGGCTTAAAATGTAATATAATTACTCCAGCATAATACAGTTCAATTATAATATTTGCTAAGAAACTGCATTGCCATCTTTTCTCTACTAACATACAGTGACACACTTCAAGGGAAATTACTTTGAAGTGTCTAAGATGGCTACTTTTAAACATTAAAACAAAGGTAAGCATTGTCTATAATTAGTATCTCAGTACTCATTTCTAATTAGGATATAGAAAAGTGGGTACAGAGTATAGGTGACTATAGCAGTCAAATAAAATCACGCTTGTTTGAATGTAGGTGTTTATGGATTTTATTGACCAAACTGAGGCAACAAATAATTGTATCAAGAAAACAGATTTAAATAGCATCCATGGATATATAGCCACTCGCCTTGAAGTGAGGATGATGATGATTTCATATACATGAGTGACCAACACATGGACCAGGAGAAATTATTCATTTAAGAGTAAGCAGTTGAAAAATGTAAAATTTTGTTTTCTTTTAGATTATATATATATATATATATATATATATATATATATCATATAGTCATGTCTTTTAAAGTAAATGAAGATAGGTATCCAATTAATTATAAATTATATGTGAAATACATTACATTATCATGTAAATAATAATAACCTATGTACATAATAAAGGCATTAAGAATGTTCATCTGGTGCAAAAGCATGTAATCACTGTTCAACATACAAGAATAAAATATCTATTTGTATTAGTTAATTTGAAGTACTCAATTTGATAAGAATGCCATAAGAGAAATTTATTTACTAGAAAGGAGAATGAACTAGAATAGAAATCTCTTCAATGCTAAGATTTTGTGATAAACCATTGCATCTGCTGCCTATAAGAAAATTCAAAAGTCTGGTCACTGCCAGAGACCCTATTCCCCCATGGGTTACAAGATGCATTTCAGTGAGCAGAATTCATAGTAGCACAGTGTCTCAGCCATATGTACACCTTATGGCAGGACCACCTGTTAGTTCTGGAGCAGAAACTTTAGTCTAACATTCTGCTTGATGCTTTACATTTTTTCACATTCATCCAATTCCTCTAGAAAGACATGCTGTCTATAAACAGTTATATGATCCTTGGAAAGAGCACCGGCTTTGGAGGCTGTATTATGGTTGTTCAATTTCTGAAACTTTTGGTCACTATATTCACCATACAATTAATCCCTAATAATAGGTTTAAAAAGTTAAAAGTGAATAAATATATAGACTTTATGGGCTCTTCAGTGACCACCTGGACAGGTTTATTGTGCTTAGCACATTGACTATGGATAAAGACCACATGTGGGGGATATAACCTCCACAACAAGACACTGAACAATTCTGTGGTGCTTAAATTCTGCCAAAGCATCTTGAACTATTTTTTGAACATTTTAGAATTGGCAGAATCTGAAAGACAGTTTGCCAAGTATTAGTCCACATATATATTTCAATGGGACTTTAATCCATATGATTCTAATTCATTTATATTTAGATCATCAAGATATTTCCCAAGAGCTATTAGATATTCTTTAAAAGCTTATGATCATTTTCATTAGCTCTTTTTTTGTATGAGTCAGAAAAATATGTTTTACTTCAGGTACAATTTCTAAGAGGGTTTTGCTGCATCTTAATTGAACTGCAATTTCAGGGAAAGTTCTTAGTCTACCAAAATACTTCTAATAAAACATATTAAAATATTATCAAATGGATAAGTATTTATGAATTTGGCATTGTGCTGGGAATTATAGGGGCTGTACATGTAGTACTTCTGTCCTGGGAACTTACAGATAGATGGACAAGACCAAAGTTCATAAAGTAAATATTAAACATGAGTGGTATTTGTATTTTCTGGTGTAGTTTAAAATTGGTGTGCTTATTTAAAATGCAGTTTACTTGGGAACCTCTTCTGAGATTTGGCTTAACTAGGTCCGGGTGATTCACATGTATGTTAATATTTGATAGCACATATGCTAATTAAGGATGAGAATAATTTGGAAGATTTTTGTGGAAAAGCCAGAACTGAGGCTAGCCAGCTGTAGATAGTTCTGGATAAGCAAAAAGAAGAAACATATGGTTAAGTTTAACCAGAAGCTGGAGCTGTAATATGGATAGGACTCACCAAATAGGCAATAATGGTGAGAGAGCCTGACGAGATTAGAAAATTCATGTTAGAAATGGCAAGAAATAATACAGAGAGGGCAAGTTCTAGAAGGAGATCTGCACCAGGCTGAGGAGCATAGTATGTCAACACAGAACAGAGGCCAGCATGATAAAATCAGTCCCTAGGAAAATCAATTCCATAGCTCTTTGTAGGACAGCTTGAGGACAAAAATCCCCATAAGAGGGACTCAAGTTATGATGACATTTCAGTAATTCAGGGAGGATGATAATGACTTTAAGTAGGCTGGATCAGCTACGTAACTTGAAAGCCCACTGCAAAATGAATGTGAAGTCCCATGTTCAAAACTTACAAAGAATTTCAAAACAGTGATAGTAGAAGGCTTCCTAAATGTGGGTTTTGCCTAAAAGTGGGACTTTGGGTGTCCATGAAGGAGGCTCTGTGAGTCGGGTACGACAATATTACCACAAAATGGAGGATCTGAGAGCTAAACTCGGTTTCATATAGGTTTTGTTTATGAATAAAATTTAACTTTTAAAGTGACTAAAATGTGAATTTTTCTTTCACATAAGCTACATTTCTCAGTTATTCTGGCTACTGGGGACATGGAGATGTGCAACTTTATAGTGGCAATTAATTGGAACTGGTGAAGAAGGAAATCAGGAGCTATTTTAGAGGAAGACACAATACTAGGTAAAATTCTTTCAAGAAAAAGGAACTGGGAAAGATAAACATATAGTTTTCTAGTCTTTGTATTTTGACCAAAAAATTATGTGGAGGAAAAATGGTAAATTTGCTTCTATTTATTTTGGGATTGAATACAGAGAACTATATTTTAAAAATCCTGCAAGTAATTAATTGGAGCCACAAGATCAAAGACTGGTAAGAAATAAAGGATATATATATATATATATATATATATATATATATATATATATATATTTATGTAAGGTGAATGATTTTTTTTCTTGTTTTCTTTTTTTTTGATTTTTTTTCTATCACAAGTGAAAAATTAGATACTTTAAAAGGTGAATCTAGACACAGATTCATGCACAGGAAGGCTCTTAGAAGCAAGGCTATGCTCAAGCTGATTTGTGGAGGAGGGAAACATTGTCTTGGTGTTCCCTCTGTGTCCTATAGCTGGGTGCCTGCACTCTTTCAGGTACTCTGTGCCAGGTGACACCGTTTACACTGTACAGCACCTTCCCACCTAAAATATACACACCCCCTCCCCCCCCCCACCTCATCCTGACTGTCTTCTAATTTCCGCAAATCCTTGCCAAGGCATTCACTGATAAAACTAAAGACTGAAGTGTTAGCTGAAGAGATTAGCGTGTGAATGTTCTCACCTTACATTTTGACAGATGTCTCCTAAAATTCCAAGATCCACTATTTGACACTGAGGAATGGAGCTTTAACACGGTAGATGCTAATAGCGAGCAGTGGATCCTCCTCCAAATTACCTCAGAGAAGGGTAATTGTCTGTGTTCACAAGGCGGGTACAGCCTGGATGTGTTATTACTCATGTATGTATCACCATCATGTTTGTCTTCTTAAGGCCATAACTTGAAGACGCAAGTTCTGTTAGAAGTAATTCAAGTGTTCATTCAAGTATTAATTGAATGGTGCTATGTGCCAAGTCATGTGCTATGCTCAGGGTCTCCAACAGCAAATAAGAGACCTGAGTTTATGTCCTTTTGGGAAAAGATAAGGAAAGAGGACATTTCTGTACAGCATGATAAGCTGATAGGTTATTTGATGGCTGCTGTGGGGCATTGGGGGGAACACCTAATTCAGCCTGAGATGGAAGTGAAGGGCAGAAGCCAATCAGAATGGGCTTCTAAAAGGAAGCACAGTCCGAATTAATGTCAAAATTTCTGTCCAGGAGTCAGTCTTTTGTGGGATTTACTGTTAGAATTGCCAGTATGTGGCTCCAAGACTACACACTCAAATCATTCAGGCAAAATTAAATAGTACTTTGAACAAACGCCATAGGGCTTCCATCCTCTGACTGCCTTTCTTTCTGCCCTTGACTCCCTCTTTCCTGAGACTATGCTGTTTGTCCCAACATTTGGTCTATTTCTTTAGGAGTCGATTCCCCTGAAATTTTTACATGCCAGTGTCTTCCTTTCAGTCAAATTCCCAGTTCTCATTCTTTTTAACCAATCAAGCATCTTATTACTGATACCCCAGTGTAATAAGAATTTAAAATTTATTTATGTTGCTTGAATTTAGCATAAGTATAATCATTATGTTATGGAATATATATAATGGATTAACTAGCATTTCATGATTTTGAAGGTAAAGGTGGAACATTTTAAGTGTTGTAGTCCTACCAGCTTATTAGTATAACATTCTTTCTTCTAAGTAAAATATAGTCTAGTTTTAATATGAAGTTGGTCTACTTCTATTGACATTTCCACAAGTTTACCTTATAGTGATACCTTACAAAGGTTAAGTTATTCGTCAACTTTGCATTATTATAAGGATTAACACTTTCTGAGGGTTTATTATGTGTCAGACACGATTCCAAGCACATTACAAGTATTATTTCATTTGATACTTGTAGCAGAGATTAATGTCATGAACAGAATGTTTGGGTTCCCTCAAACTCATTTGTTGAAGCTCTTAATATGGTGGTATTTGGAGGTGGGGACTTTGGGAGGTAATTAGGTATAGATGAGGTCACCGGAGAGGAGTTCCATTATATAATTAGTGCCCTTATAAAAATAGACCGGGTTCCTTCTCTCCCCTTAGCTGCCATATGAGGACACAGAAAGAGGAATCTATCTGTGAATCAGGAAGAGAGCCCTCACCACAATTCCATCACGCTGACTCCTTGATCTCAGATTTCCAGAACTATGAGAAATAAATGCCTATTGTTTAAGCCAGTGTGTGGTAATTTGTTACAGCAACCTGAGCAGACTAACATAATTCACCTATTTTAAGACTTACCCTTAAAGAAGATAATATTATCTTATTTCTTTTCTCTCTCTGTTCCTCATTTTCTATACCTTTAGCATAGGACACAAAAATCTCCTTGTGAGGATTTTGTGTGAGAATTAAATAAATAAGTATATATAAACTGTTTAGAACTGTGCCTGGCACCAAATAAGTAATAAGTGTATTACTTGGCTGTAATACAAGAAAAATGTAGGAAATCTGAGTAGTTCATAAGAAAAAAATTTCCACCCCAAGCAGTTAAAAAATAGGCAAAGGGAGTGCTTCAATTTCCTACTTTACATGGCCAGACAAGTCCCAGGAATTAAGCCCAGAATGATTCTGTTAGCTATGTTGTTTGGGTATCATTTTCAATTTTATGGTCACACCTTCACTTATAAGTGGTTCTGAATATTTATTATTTATTTTAGATTATGAACTCCTAGAGGTCAGAGCTTTTACCTAAGCAGCTATATATGGAATTCTGAATGGACTCATGAATATGTAGTGTTTAAATACTACTTGAGAGCAATCACATGTATGCTTGCTATATATCACAAGAAAGAAAAGTACAATCTATAATACCTACTTTTATAGCATTGAATTATGTTGAACTGGTAAAACAAATACTAGGAAGAGTGACTAAATGAGAGTACCTATAAACCAGAAATATTTCTTTTATTCAGAAGACAAACTTTCTATAAAAAGGCATTCTGGAGATTCAAAATCCTTTTACATAGGTATGACAAGTTTTATAATGCTTTAAAACACTTGAAGGTCACGTTTTATTTCAGCCCTAGCATGTGATCTTCATCTATTTGACCAGAGAAAATACCAACAGAGGAAACACCCATCTGTATTTTTTATAATTTAATTCTTTACACTGTTTATAAGAGTCTTTTAAAATCAAAGCTGGTTATTTGGATATGTGAATAAATAAAGTCAAAGCTTGAAATGCTTTATCTTTTTATTTTGATTCATTTTACCCCTAATACTCCTTTTATACTGAGATATAATTTACATGCAGTAAAACATACAATTTAAGTGTTCACTTGATAAATTGTAAGAAATGTGTACAACCATGTAACCATCACTCCAACCACCCCAGATTTCCATCATTCCTGATTGATTGCTGCCACTACCAATCCCCTTCTTCCATCTGCCCTAGGTAGCCACTCTCTGATAACTATTGTCATGGACTAATTTTACATATCCTAGAATTTTCAATAAATGGAAATCAGCAAATGGCACTGTTTCATGTCTGGATTCTTTCACGCAGCACATTATTTTTGAAATTCACCCATAGCATTGAGAATATGAGTAGTTCATTCTTTCTTATGACTGAGTAGTTTATTATAGTAGTATTATGGTAGTTTATATAATTACTATAATTTATTAATTAATTTTCCTGAGCATTTGAGTCGTTTTTCAGTACTAAGCTATTATGAATAAAGAGCATTCATAGTATGGACATACGTTTTACAATTTCTTAATTGAGTATCAGTGGAATTGCTGAGTCAAAAGGTACCTGTAGGTTTTATTTTATAAGAAATAGGTAGTTTTCCAAAGTTGTTGAATCATAAACTACTAGGGCCTTCTGAAACATTTTGGTGTTTCACATCCTCCCAACATTTAGTACTGTAGCTTTTTAATTATAACTATTCTAGTGGATATGAAGCGGTATCTTATAGCTTTCAATCTTATAATAAATTAAAACATGAATTCTTTCCTTGAAAGGTTGTTCTTTTTCTTTAATTCCTTTTTGATAAAGCCCAGGATAATATAATATATCTTAAGTTCTATGATTGCACTAATATACACTTTTCCACTCTCTTGTATATTCCCATTTATCTTTGTGTTGAAGTTTCCATTCAGGCATTATGTTTCAAGATTTTTTTAAATTATTATTACATTGGGAAAGTTTACGGAGAAATGTTTTTCCACTTTGAAACGACATGATTAATATCCCCTGGATGTTTTAGTGTGCTTAAATGTTCACTTTTTAAAATGGAGTTTTAAAAAAATTATGAAAAAAGTAATTAGATGCTCCTGTAAATGCAGAGGTTATAATTGATCATGATATAACAAATATCAAAGGTACTATAATTGGATCTGAGAATCATTTGTGATGGAAAGATGATGGAAAAAGGAGAAGAATGTCCTATTAGAGATAAATCATAAATTTAAATAAGAAAAAGCACAAGGAACTACTAAATTTACCAGTTACTTTTTTAATCACCTAACCAGTAAACATGGTTGCCAGATTTAGTAAATAAAGACTCTGAGTTAAATTTTGATTTTCAGATAAACAACATTTTTTAGTATAAGTATCTCCTATAAATATTTGGGTCATACTTATATCAAACATGTATTTGCTGTTTATTCATATTTAACTGGGTCCTGTATTTTGCCTGGCGACTCTACTCTCTTTTTTTTAACATGGAAACTATTATTAAAATTTCTTTTAAAATCACATTGGTTCTTATTACACACAATATGGTCAACAAACTCTGAAAGACTCATGAGCATACACATTCATAAACAAGAATACAAAATAAACAAAAACATCAGTTAGTATGCCAGTTTGCTAGCGCCGTCATAACAAGGTATTTGAGATTGGGTGGCTTAAACAATAAAAATGTATTATCTCAGTTTGGAGGCGAGAAATCTGAGATAAAGCTGTCATCTGAGTTTGTTCCTCCTGAGGGCTCTGGGGGAAAGATCTCTTCTAATCCTCATTCCTTGGCTTGTTGATGGTGATCTTGTCCTTGTGTCTCCATCTTCCCTCTGTATATGTCTGTGTTTAATTACTTCTCTTATAAACACACCAGTTCTATTGGATTAAAACCCACTCTAGGGGTACCTGGGTGGCTCAGTGGTTGAGTGTCTGCCTTTGACTCAGGTCATGATCCCAGTCCTGGGATCGAGTCCTGCATCAGGCTCACCGTAGGAGTGTGCTTGCCCCTCTGCCTCTATGTGTCTCTCATGAGTTCTTTTTTTAAAAAAAAGAACTCACTTAATGACTTAATTTTAACCTACTGATTTCTATAAAGACTCTATCTCCAAATACAGTTGTGTTCTGAGTAGTAAGATCAGAACTTCAACATACACAATTTTAGAGGACACAGTTTAGCCCATAACCATGAAGAAGAGGGTTGGAAAAAACTGACAAGGGAGTGAACAAAATATGGGTAATGTAGAGAATGAATCTGAGCATGGCTTTTATGTTAAGTCTAGGAGGTATTACAACTTAAGTATGATTTTATCTTGCCAGCATGAGTTTTAAGAGGTAGGTATCCAGGACATTTAGCAATTACTCTTAGATTTTGGTATGGAAATCTCAGTGGAGCCAAGATTGTCACTCTTGGTGAACTACATCTTAATATAACAACCGGAAGAAAGCATCTATAGGTAAGATAGCTTAACATTGTAGGTGTTACTTCACTTTCTTCTCTAATATTTGATGATGACTCCAGACGTAAACCAAATGAAGAAAAAGAAGAGAATAAATCTGGAATCATATTTTAAAATCTTTTCCAGTCTGGAATGTGTTGAAATTCACTTTGAACAATAAAAATGATTTTTCCCCCTAAACTTTAAAGTTCATTTAAAACCATGGTTTTTATTAAGCAAAACTCTGCTTCAGGGGATTATTCTCTACTTTCTCAAGAATAATCATCCTTGTGTAACACAGAATCTTGGTTCTGCTCATTTGGACACAGTAAGAATGAAATCACTGTTTATCCTCTCATACTCTGAAAGAAAAAATATGTTAAAACAATTGTTGGGGATTTAATAACATTTGAACACTAATTTCCTTGAACATAAAATGTATTTGTGTGTGTATAAAACTCAAAGTTCTATCTTATATAATTTTCTGGAAAAAGTGGCATGGCTGTGACTATGGTTTTTTATTTCACACATAACCTACCCTTAGCAATGCTCATCTAAAAATAAGAAAATGCTTCACAAGGCAGAACATAATTTCCATCACAAACATGAAGAAATATTATGAGGACAAGGCTATTGTTCATATTTCACACAGATTCTCATGTTTTAAATACAGAATGGCATAGATTGATCTCCTAGAATATTTAGTAGAATATATCCATCACCTTCATCCATGAGTAGTTTATTATAGTAGTATTATAGTCGTTGGTGTATTATAGTAGTATTATAGTATATTGGTATTTTAACAAGTTCCAACTGATGGCACAAAACTTAGATTTATATTTTTTCCTTTATTCCATGATTTCTTAAATCAAGAGATGGACTGAATAAATTTATAAAGTCTCCAGCTGATTCATCTATTATTCAACCTGAGAAAGTATACGGGATGGTAAACTACGTAAATGTGCTACATACCATATCAATGAAACCTTCCTTGATGAGATGTTTCAGTTTCTCTGCTTTGCCTAAATACAGCAATCATGGCACTTTAATTGCAGTTAATTGTTTTCATTTCCATTGCCCCTTACTAAACTGTGAGCCCAACACTCCTATTTACCAAAGCTTAGCACAAACAGATAAGTAGCATTAACTAAATAAAATGTGTGCTTAATAAATAAATGAATACACGTTTTGAAATAAATGACAAGTATAATTTAGTGCAATCTACTATGTGCCAGGTAACATGCTAACCCAGTAAAATGGACTATTTTGCTTTGTTCTCATGAGCTGATAACATAGATCTCGTTATTATATACTTCCCAGATGAAGACGCCAAGCCTTGAAGCAGTTAGTCAGTGGCAGAGCATGGATTTGAACTAAAGTTCTGTTTCCTGAGCCTGAGAGTTAGTATAATTACAGCTAAGAGCCTGCCCCGCAGAGCCACACTGCCTGGAGTTAGGCTTCTCACCCTGCCTCTTATCAGCTGCAGGGTGTTGGAGAATTGATGGAATAGCTCTATGCCTTAGTATCTTAACATTCCTCTGCCTTAGTTTCCCATTTGCTAATCAGAGATAGTAACAATTACCTCATTCATGAGATTGTGTTGCGTTGTAAATGATTTATTGTGCACAAAGCACTAGAACCAAGCCTGGCTCGTGGTTAAGTACTATATAAGTGTGAGCATTTTTATTACTACGGATCATATTATATTATACATTCTGCATTTAAATTTCTATCTCTTATTTACTATCCTGTATGCAGTTCTTGAATACACTGCAACCTGCTATTTGTTCTAGACTCTGCAGTTACACTGGCACAATGATTACATGGGCCCTGATCACTTTTTTTTTTTTTTTTTTGAGAAGATCAAATCCCCTTCATACAAAGCTCAGGTTAAAACTGAGCAAGCCCCTACAGGTGTAACTTTGTGCTACCTGAACAGAAGAGGTGAATAGAGAAAGTGGCTGAGTATTTCTAGGCGGAAACAGAATCAAAGAAGTGAATGGTTTTTGGCATCACATGTCATACTATTACAAGACCAATTTGTTGGTCTACTATATTTGGTGGAATATTGTGTTTTGAGCAAAGAAAGGAAACGGTAAAGTAACATTAGCTAATTCACTGTAAGCATTAGATGTATTAGGTTTAACATAGATTTAAATAATAATAGGATTCAGAGGAGAAAAGGAAATAGAGCTACATTTCAATAACACTGAATAGCAGCTCTATTTATGGAAGGCCGTTTTATCTTTCAATGGTGCCAGGTGTAAGATACAAGGAAGGTATACCTGAAGGACATTGCCAGAAACAATGGAAATTCTTAAACAGGTCTCCTTGAACACTGGAATGAGCCAATATGATTTGTTGCCTTTCAATATACAATATCCATTTGTTAACTATGAGCAAGAATTAGTTCCACGAGTAATTAGTGCAGTAATTCCCACTAATCTTGATCTGTTATACCCTACAATTTGCTCTTAATATTAAATAAAATATTAAAACGTGTGACTATTTTTATATCATCGGCCTTAAAAATCTCACTAAGTTATTTTAATCAATATACTTGTTTTAAGTAAAAGCCATTTAATCTCCTGACTTATACATTAACCTTCCATTAAGTATTAGTGAAGAAGTTAAATGTACCTTAGTCAATAATGCTAATGCAGGAACTGTTGTATTACCTATGGAGAAATGCGTATTCATATTATGTTAAAGTGGCTATCCTTAACGATTAGCCATTACGTGTCAGGAAAGTGATAATAAATTTGAAATATTCCATGAGAAAATGAATTATAATGTTGAAACTGAGTTCTCTGTACTGTAATAATTTTGAAATGAGGTCATCTGCTTCTTCTGGTCAGTGCCTTTTAAGGCAATGATATTGAAGTGATGAAGACACCCTGGGTGACACTTGAACCTCACCTTGCAGTTTCACATCTTGGTGGGTAATAAATGAGGCTGCTAATTGAAGCTGAGACATCTGAATCTATTGATGGTGGTGTTTTAACAAGTACTCATTTTGTGTAAATAATGTGCCAATATCTGTAAGCTGCTTACAGTAATGCAGAATTTTTTCTGCTTCAAACCTCCTGCATATTTTTGTCTACCCCTTTATCATGAAATGAGATCTGTTTTCAATCCCTTCCTGCACATTCTTATATTTCTCTACCATTTTTCTACAGATTTCCTCCCATCGAACTCTTCTTTTATGTTAAGATTATCAATGTAAATTCTAATGGTTTATGGGAGCACACAAATGCACTTTCTTTTTCACTTAGGAGAACTGGTATGCCTGGATAAGAAGCTGCTTCTTAGATCATTGAGGAAAATGCGTAGGCTCTAAATAGCATTTTTCCAGCTGTATTCTTCCACTGTTGCAATGACAAATGCAGATGCGTATTTATCATTATTTTTCTGTATCCACAAATATTCTTCATTATTATTGACATAACAAATATTAGACATAACAAATATTATTTCATGACTTAAGAAAAATAACTAGATGTTGGGACATTGTCATGAAACAGTTCAAATTAAATGGCTTATTGTTCTTGTCTTTGCCACCTGTAGGTGTCCTTGCAATACCTTAGGAAAAGAGGCCAATATCCTGAATAATATATATGTGTGTGTATGAATTCCATGTATTTTCAATTTTTAAGGAAAATGTATAATTTCTAAATAGCCCACTAAAGACATGTCTCAATTTTCTTAAAGCAAGAATAGTCTTTTGACTTATTGCTATAAAGGAGCAAAACAGAACTGATGCCTAACCTGATCATTAATGAAATGTTTAAATCTTGTTGGTATTGTTTTCTGCCTAACAGCCTATCTAAAATTGTTCTAAGGCTGATACTAACTCAATAAGTTAATTACTTAAAATCTCAGTTTCTTCCTCTGGTAAATGTATTTCCATGCACTTCGTATCACCAGTTATTAAATAAAGTCATTATTTTTGGAATTATATCATAAATATTTTAATCATGTATTTGTTATATAAGGATAACTCCAAAATTACTTTATTTTTGTACTAATAAGTTATTTTAATTACTTAATTTTTATTGCATTATTTTAGGAAAACTATGATAATGAGTAAAAAATTTAGTTTGGGCACCCATAGTTCATAATCATCAGCATATAATTTTCATTCCATTCAAAGGTGGGTTACATAAAATTTTATCTTATTATACTCTTTTATAAAAAAATACCCTAAAATACTCTTGGAACTTCAAATTTGGGAACACCTTTCTCTATAAAAAGGAAATAAGAAAGATAACAGGATATTAAAATTTTATACATAGCATTCATTAATGTGTTTATCTTATAGAATTACTCTATTATTCTGTTGAACTAGTAAGAACCACACATTGAATATCAACCATGTAGCAGACAAAGCTTTATGTATTTTCCATGTTTCAATTTACTTTAGCCTCACATTGTCATTAGTCATATCTACCATCTTGCCTCTTACAATTGGGAAATGGAGTTATAGAGAAGGTAGGTTCCCCTCCAAAGATACCAGGATTTGAAGTTGAGTAATTGGCATTATAGCTCATGCTTATATACCTTATACACCTTTGATATATTGTAACTAAATGCAATGTAGGAAGGTCTTATAATTATGTCAGAGATTCTTCTTTAACATCCTTCTTTTTACTGAAGAATGAGTTTGATGAGTTTGATGAAAAATAAAATTATAGAAATAAAGAATCTTTGTGGGTAAATTCTTTTTTTTTTTTTTTAAATTCTTACAGACACCTTGCCCCAATAAATGGGGCAGCAAAGCAGATAGTTCATTCAGTAACATTGTCTTTTATCACTGACTTTTATTCAATATGATTCACTCTTTTAGAACTTTGAGAAGAAACAAGCCAGTGGAAATTTTCTTTTTAAGATTCATTCCTCAGAAAGCTCTGTGAATAATAAGATAACAGAAAATAAGATCAGAGTGGGCAAAAGTCAAGCAAGGTATTAGGGGACTAGAATCCAAACTACATTCTAACTTGATAGAGATCAACTAACTAATCAGTTACTACCTAGAAAACAATGGAGATAGGCTGCTCCCAAAAATGCCAGACTGGGCAAAAGATGAGCACTCTAGCTCCTACTTAGCATCAGGAAAGAGTGTAGAAATGAAAACTAAAACATTGTCTTCTCATAAAATGCCTGCAACTGAAATAAATGTACACATCCCAAAGAAAAGCAAATAGTATGACCAATGGATAGAGATAAAAAGATAGGCTTGTCATTTTAGGATTCTAACGTGTGAAGAAGACAAAGATGGAGACAGGATATCAAGGGGACCCATAACATTATGAAAGGGGATGCACTGACTTAAATACCCTTTCCTGGAATAAAGGTCAAGTATAGAGACATTTGTATAGGCTCAAAATACTCAGCTGGAAAATAAAATAATGGTTTAACTTTAAAAGGCAAATTGATAGATAAAACTCTTCATTTTATGAAATAGTGAGAAAAATGTATATGGATAGGATGATAACTATTAAAAACAGATAGGAGACTTTAGGGAAATATGTTTAACTTTCTAATATCAATATGAATATCCTGTCTGACTTTCTACATTTCCAGAGACAAAATATCAGATTAGATGGACCTTGTTTACTTAGTATGAAATTAATTATGTTCAATGCTTCTTGTCTAGTTCAATTTTATTTCCATCCATAGGTCTGTGAGTTCTACTCCAGGAGTTCTCTTAGATTTTATACAAACTTCTAGTTGCTGTGATAAGGTGAATTACAAGTATGTAAAAAGTGAGAAAATTATTAAAGGTTGGGGATAGATGAGATAGATAGATGATAGATACATAGATAGGTAGATAGATGACAGATAATTTATAAATGGCAAAAGTGAGCAATTAAGGAATATTCATCTTTCTATGAGCAACAAATTTTTATTATAAGATAGCAAATTGATATATACATTGTCATTGATGTCAAGTTTTTCAAAATTATGTAGATTTCCTTTTTTATTTCTCTTAACAAATATTTTGTTGATAACGTGCTAGCAAATTCTTCAAGCTACTTCGTAATTGTAATTTAAGTGTTCTTACAGTCTATAGTGATTTTCAGGACATCAGGGTACTATTTAACCAATGGAAATTCATTCCATAATATTCTAGATGGATTTAAGTATAATACATTTGACGATCATTTAAAGGTATGGAAAAATATACATATACATACACATATATATGTATATATATGCATGTATATGTGTATGTATATGTATATATACCTATATATATGGTATAGAATATCATATATATGTATGTATATGTGTGTGTATCTATATATATTTATATATATACCTCCTTTAGCTTTCTTCTTTAGCTTTCATTCATGTAAGAAATCATATATCTGTTAATGAAAGGAAAATTGTACCTAGAAGTATATATCAAGCAGACTTTTTGCATTTTCTGTAAACCATTAACTTGACACATAATCTTGTTAATAGCAGTTAGTATAAAGTTACATAGCTTTACAATATCACTGAAATGATGATATAACTATTTATAAAAACACTATCCTCATTCCCATTCTCCTAAGTCTCCTCTCTTGATTCTTCCACTGATGCTCTCTCTTTCTATCCTGCTCTCTGAGCTCAGATTTAATTTTGGAAAAATATTTTCCTAATTGTTACCCTCCTCTTAAACTACCCTCATCGTCTCCTCATTTATCAAAACTTAGCTTGTTCTAGGACTTTCCCATACCTCAGAGTCAGGATCTTCTTTGCTGTCACTGTAGCATCTCATATTTTTATTCTTCTCCCCTCTCTTGTTTCATTATGTATTCCTCTATGTTACTCTCAACCACTTACCCTCTCCCTATCACATTGGAAACAAGCTCACCAGTCTTTTTCTTCATTAGGAGGCTACCATTGTGTGAGAAACATTGATAAGAAATACAGTCAATGTGTAAGAGGAAATGGCTTTGGGGTTGGCTTCATAAAATAGAAGTAATTAACTTAGTAAATTGTGCCAACTGGACTTTGTGGAAGGAGAAAGGAAGGACTTCCAGGTATTCTCATCAGTGAGTTCTTCCCTGACTTTATCTAAAATTATCTTTAGGTAATAAATCATAAGGTCTTCTATCCATTGTTTTAATATGCCAGCTTTGGTATTACTACTTGAAAATAAGCTACAGGGGATCCCTGGGTGGCTCAGAGGTTTAGCTCCTGCCTTCGGCCCGGGGTGTGATCCTGGGGTCCCAGGATCAAGTCCCACGTCAGGCTCCCTGCGTGGAGCCTGCTTCTCCCTCTGCCTGTATCTCTGCCTTTCTCTCTCTCTCTCTCTCTCTCTGTCTGTCTCTCATGCATAAATAAATAAAATGTTTAAAAAAAAAAAAAGAAAATAAGCCACAGTACACATGAATGCAGGACAAATTGAGCAAAACCCCTTCACCCTGGTGCCAAGGGTTTGGAATCATCTTGCACACTATTGATTCACTGCTTTTCCTGCCTAGCCATCACTGCGGAGGATTCCCTCCTGTCTTCTACCTCATTATCTGGCTGGTCTTGTGTTTAAGTTTTGTGACTTTCTAGACACCAGTGTTCTTCCTTCCTTTTAAACCCACTTTTGCCATAGGATTACTTATTGAGTTTCCTTCTAAAATCTGTTCCAACACAAGTCTTTGACCACTGCCTCCCATTTTTCCTGGTCTCTAACACTCTTACTCCTAGAATGCCTTTTTCTCTGTCAATTGCTACCCCTATAGTGTTTTTCTTTTCTTATTGACCATACACTATAGTTTTTCAAAGATAAGCACCAGTATGTTCAGTACTATGGTCCTTATCTTTTCCAACTGCATCCATAAGACAAAGCTTCAACGTTGGATCAATTGCTCCATTTAACTTTCCATTTTCATACCCCAGCTACCTGCAGGTAGAGAAGACAGTATTCTAATTGAGGAAATTTTTGCTAATTCCTTATGGTGTGCCAAATAGTAAGCAGAAAAAAGCAATGTGCTCTGCTTTAATGGAATTTATGATAAACCAGCCATGCAGATAAAAACTGAAATTTAGTGTTATATTTTACTGATTCTTTTTCTGTATTTATTAGGGTCTCTCTTCTATTCTTCACAGAAATATCACCTTTCTTTAACTATCAAAATTTCTCCGGAAATAACATTTTACATTTCACTGAGAAAATCTAGGCCAGCATATATGAATATTCACTTTCTTTCCCATCCTTCTGTTCAATATTAATCTTTTGTTATGTTTTGAGTCTCAATTTCCCTCCTCCACCCTCTACCACCAAACTTTACTTGATAAGTTATTTCTTAGTTCTCTATCTTCATTTTTTCTTAATACCTCTCTTTTCTTATCAGAATATCTTTACAAATCTCACATTTTAAAGAAGAGTCCAGGATGCCTGGGTGACTCATTCATTCATTGAGCATCTGCCTTTGGCTCAGGTCATGATCCTGGGATGGAGTCCTTCATCAGACTCCCTGCAGAGAGCCTGCTTCTCTCTCTACCTGTGTCTCTGCTTCTCTTTCTGCACCCCTTATGAATAAATAAATAGACTCTTTTAAAAAAATAAAAAAATAAGAGTCCATTTTCTAGCTATAGTTAATTGAACACTTAGTACATGCCAAGCTCTGTGACAAGTTCTTCACATATTTTATTTCATATTCATAATAACACAAGAGATGTAGAATATTTCCATTACTTTATAGATGCCACAACTGGGACTTACAGAAGCATGCCACACAAAATAGTAAAAATGAAATTTGAGCCCAGGTCCTTTGTTCCCAAACCCAAGCTTTTAACCACTTTGATATTTACTTCTTTTCTCTCCTTGATGATTTCCTCTATCACTTACTAGTGTGGTGGTTGATTTTATGTGTCAACTTGGCTAGGCTATCGTACCCAGTTATTTAATTAAATATTAATTTAAGTCTTGCTGTGGGGATATTTCGTAGATATAGTTAACATCCAGAATCAGTCAACTTTAAGTAAAGCAGATTACTCTAAAATATGGCGCGGGGGGGGGGGGGGGGGGGGGGGGCTCATCCAGTCATTTGAAAGGCCTTAAGAACAAAAACTGAGGTTTTTAGGAGAAGTAGATATTTGTTCTCAAGACTACACATCAACTCTTTCCTGAATTATCAACCTGCAAGACTGCCCTACAGATTTTGGACTTGCTACCCCCATAATTATGTGAGCCAATTATTTTTTTTAAATATCACACACACACACACACACACATGCACACACACTTCACTAATGGTTCTATTTATCCCTGGAGAACTCTAACGGATACATATAGCAATGACTTTTATCTATAGCTCCAGACCTTAATTCTTTCTTGCTTCTATATCTAGATAGTTAACTGTTTATTGTACTTCTCCATACAGGTGACCAAAGGAAATGAGTTCATTTCCAAATTGTGTTTTTCTTTCTACTCCTTTCCCAGTGTGTTTTTCCTCCTATGTCTCAAACTTGGTAAATGGCATTTACCTACTCAACTGTCAAACCAAACTCTCTGCCTTGCCCTGAATCACTCATATGCTATTTCAACAAATATTTCTCCTTTGTGTCTTTTTTTATCTGTAGTCCAGCCTTCAGGCAATTTGCCAATAACTTTGCTTGGACCACCATCGTTTTTGTCTTCATTATTGCCATGACACTCTCTTTCTGAGAATGGTTTCTATTTTCCTTATGGAATCTGAATTAATATACTTTTTAAATCATTTTTAGTTGCCTCTCCTGGATTATATTTACCTTGGTTGACCTCTATCATAGTAATTATCACACTGACTTATAATTGCACCATTAAGAGTTTCTTTTTTCCCTGATATACTGCATGCTTCATCTTTTGTCCATCTTTGTATTTCTAGTACCCAGCACAGTGCTTGACATCCAGAAGGAACCAACAACAAAAAAAAAGAGCAATGAAAGAATATTATTTAATATTTAAGTAAGAAGTAAAGAACAGATTATACATTTCATTTGATTGAATATCTGTGATATCCACAGCTAGCTGCCTTCAAAATACTTGTTCCCCTTTATTATTTAAAGTTGGTAGGTAGTGGCTGTCCAGTCTGACACCATGTTTTCCAGCTTCCCTTGCAAGTAGATGTGGAAATGCAATTACTTTTTTCCAAGGAGCTGTGGTTTTTTGAAAAATAACGTTCCTTTTCTCCTTGTTGTAAACGTACCTTGAGTCATGACAAAACTATACCTTGAAAGGTTTCTAGATCTCTGAATCACCACCCAGAGGAAAGTATGTGCTGATCTCATTGTAAGTTTATGTGAGCAAAAATCAAAAACAAGTATCTGTTACAGCAC